>NW_027142044.1:0-63409 GCF_036365525.1 Heterodontus francisci
AGACAACACTCAGCTACCACCTCCCAGTCACCTCCTTTAACCAGGCGAGGCTCTGAAGCCCCGTGGTTCCCGTGTGCTATTAGTTCAATTGGATCCAGTCAATAAAATTGCTGACAATTGGACTCATAAATACTTGAAATGCCTTCTTGCCGTGTGGATGTGCGAAGTCTGCCCTCCATGTCAGCCGCCGACAGAAAAATCCGGTCCAACGTCTTCCATCCCTATTTTATACACCACCCCCCCCCTCCCCCTCCCCGGCCTCCATTCCCGTCTCCAACGGTCCCTTAAAATTCTGGCCCATGTCTCTAAGACTAATGGGAGTGATACCACATCTGCTCCTTAGACTGAACAGGGAGAGCTGCTCTCTCTGTGTTTAAAGTGAATGAATCTGATCTTTACCTTGTCTTACTGGAACGTTCACTGTCTGGAAATGTCTGTTTGAAAATGTTTTCCTGTTATATTAATGGAGCAGAGGAGCAGATGTGAGGTACTGTTGAACAGAGAGGTTTGGAAGTGGGTGAAGGGGTGGAGTGACGGTGTGAGTGAGAGGTGCAGTGAGTTGGCCATTCTCAATAGAGTGTCAGGAATGAAGGTTAGAGGAACAGACCAGGCAGGAAACACAGAAAGAGCGAGGAGAAGCTGGTGTGAAAAACAGAGATTAAACAACGGGCTTGTTCATTTGGTTTGGGTCTGGTGTTTAGAATACCCGGAATCTGAGTTCACTTCCCTTCCAACTCAGCGAATTGTATCAACATTATGTTCATAAAACCATAGAATGATACCCAAAGAAGGAGACCATTTGGTCCATTGTGTCAGTGCTGTCTCCTGTAATCTGTACATTTTTCCTTCCAGTATTTATCCCAATTGCTTTTCAAAGTTACTACTGAATCTGCTTTCAAGTCCCGATCAGACAGTGCATTCCAGATCACAACACATCACTGTATAAAAAATCATTCCTCATTTCGCCTCTGGTTCTTTTCTCAATCACCTGATAAATACATCCTCTGGTTACTGACCTTTTTGCCACTGGAAACAATTTCTCCTTATTTAACTTATTAAAAACCTTCTTGATGATGTCACATACTAGACTGCCAGTAAAACTGAAGCCCATGGAATAAAAGGGACAATGACAGCATGCATATGAAGTTTGCAGACTGATAGGAACATAGGAGCAGGAGTAGGCCATTCAGCCCGTCGAGCCCACCCTGCCATTCAATATGATGATGACTGATCGTCCACTTCAATGCCTTTTTCCCACACTATCTCCATATCCCTTATGTCATTTGTATTTAGAAATCTGTCAATCTCTGCTTTAAACATACTCAATGACTGAGCTTCCACAGCCCTCTGAGGTGGAGAATTCCAAAGATTCACAACCCACTGAGTAAAGAAATTTCTCCTCATCTCTGTCCTAAGTGGCTTTCCCCTTACGTTGAAATTGTGTCACCTGGTTCTAGACTCCTCAACCGGGGGAAACATCTTAGCTTCATCTACCTGTCTATCCCTTTAAATATTTTGTAAGTTTCAATGAGATCACCTCTCATTCTTCAAAACTCGAGAGAATACAGGCCCAGTTTCCCCAATCTCTCTTCATGTGACAGTCCCGCCATCCCGGGAACAAGTCTGGTGAACCTTCGTTGCACTCCCTCTATGGCAATGATATCCTTCCTAAGGTAAGGGGAACAAAACTTCACACAGTATTCCAAAGTGCAGACCAACCAAGGTTATATACAATTGAAGCAAGGCTTCACTACTCCTGTACTCAAATCCTCTTGCGATAGAGGCTAACATATCATTAGCCTTCCTAATTGCTTGCTGCACCTGCATGTTAGCTTTCAGTCACTTATTGACAAGGACACCCAGGCCCCTTTGTACATTCACACTCTTACCATTTAACAAATAATCTGCACATCTGTTTCTCCTACCAAAGTGGATAACCTCACATTTTTACACATTATATTTCATGTGCCACTTTCTTGTCCACTCACTAAGTCTGTCCAAATTCCCTTGAAGCCGCTTTGCAACTTCCTCACAACACACATTCCCACCTAGTTTTGTGTCATCTGCAAACTTGGAAATACTACATTTGGTCCCTGCATCCAAATCATGTGAACAGCTGGGTCACAGTGTGGTGGTGAACAGTTGTATTTCTGTCTGGAGGAAGGTTTACAGTGGGTTCCCCATGGTTCCTCATAACTTCAGTTATGTGCAGAGACTGGAAAAGCTGGGGTTGTTCTCCTTGGAGCAGAGCAAGTTCAGAACAACTTTGACAGAGTTAGAATCAAGGAATCAAATGGTTACAGTACAGAAGGAGACCATTCAGTCCATCATGTCCTTGACAGCTCTTTGCAAGAGCAGATCAGCTAATTCCACTCCTCTGCCCTTTCATTGTAGCCCTGCAAATTTTCTCTATTCAGGTGTTTATCCAATTCCCTTTTGAAAGCCACGATTGAATCTGCCTCCAGCACACTCTCAGGCAGTGTATTCCAGATCCGAACCACTCACTCTGTCCCACACCCCTGGTACCATTGCAGAAAATCTTTTCTGTTCATTTCATCCCTCATAAATAATTGAAATGAAATGTTTATTAGGAAATGCACAACATAAAAAGGAGAGAGAAATAAATGCTGAGTAAAATAGAAGTCAATGTTTGGAAGGTAAAAAGAGCAAAAGATGTAACTTTTATTCTGGATGAGTGAGAGGAATATATCACACTTTGGGGCTTTTGTAAGAGGATTTACTGATAAACCTGGGATTTGAGAGGAAGCTGCTTCATGGTTTACAGAACAAATTCAGCCCCTGGGGTGGAGGCAACAGCTGCACCGTCCAATAACAGACAGGACGGGGACACTGTCTCAGGCCTGGTGAGCTCAGTCGATGAAAGCATGAAACTCTGAATCTCAAGTTTTTGAGTTTGAGCCCACGGTGGGTGTTTTCTATTTCCTTTTTAGGCTGATTTTACAGGCGTTATCCAGCTCTGAATTCCTCGGCAGAGAGTTCAAGGAGTGTTTGAAATGAGATTCAACAGCAGGATGAGAAAATCTCTCCTTGATTCAGGACTCTTACCTCTCTGCAGCATCTCGCTGCTGAAGATTGAACTTTTTCTCATTTCATTCTCAGCTCAGGGTCAGTGTGGATCACTGGGACTTCTGGCTGTCTCCCACTTCACAATCCATCAGTGCTGAGAAATCAATGGGGAATATTACTCACATGTTGTAATGTTTTATAAATACTTGAATGTATTTCACACTGTGTCCAACAGTGTGAATCTCCCCTGGTATATCAGCTCACCAACACTTCAACAGAACATTCACATAATGTGAGCTCTGACATCTGTTCAGATCCCATTCCCAAGACCTGGAAAGTGGGATTGGGCTGGATCGCTCTTTTTCAGCTGGCACAGACACGATAGCTAAATGGTCTCATTCTGTGCCATAAATGTTCTCCATTTTCTATGTTCTATGAAGTGAGGTGTGATTGGGAGGGGCAATTCCACCAGGGTTATATTTTCTACCAAAACAATGACACAAGGGATACTTCACTTTTTTATTCATTCATTCATGCGATGTGGGCATCGCTGGCTAGGCCAGCATTTACTGCCCATGAGAAGGTGGTGGTGAACTGCCTTCTTGAACCGCTGCAGTCCATGTGGGGTAGGTACACCCACAGTGCTGTGAGAAAGGGAGTTCCAGGATTTTGACCCAGCGACAGTGAAGGAACGGCGATATAGTTCCAAGTCAGAATGGTGTGTGGCTTGGAAGGGAACTTGCAGGTGGTGGTATCCCCTGCATTTGCTGCCCTTGCCCTTCTCGGTGGTAAAGGTCGCTGGGTTTGGAAGGTGCTGTCTAAGGAGTCTTGGTGCATTGCTGCAGTGCATCTTGTAGACGGTACACACTGCTGCCACTGTGTGCCGATGGTGGAGGGAGAGAATGTTTGTAGATGGGGTGCCAATCAAGTGGGCTGCTTTGTCCTGGACGGTGTTGAGATTCTTGAGTTGGAATTGCACCCATCCAGGCAAGTGGAGAGTATTCCATCACACTCTTGACTTGTGAATTGCAGATGGTGGACAGGCTTTGGGGAGTCAGGAGTCATGGATGAGTGAGAGGAATATATCACACTTTGGGGCTTTTGTAAGAGGATTTATTGATAAACCTAGGATTTGAGAGGAAGCTGCTTCATGGTTTACAGAACAAATTCAGCCCCTGGGGTGGAGCCAACAGCTGCACTGCAATTACTCACCTCAGGATTCCAAGCCTCTGACCTGCTCTTCTAGTCACGTTATTTGTATGGCTACCCATGGTAACCCCCATGATGTTGATGGTGGGGGATTCAGTGATTGTAATGCTATTGAATGTCAAGGGGAGATAGTTAGATTCTCTCTTGTTGGAGATGGTCATTGCCTGGCACTTGTGTGGTGCGAATATTACTTGCCACTTATCATCCCAAGACTGTGAGACTGAAATAGCTCAGTTGGGAGTGTGTTGGACTGAAGATCCCTGGTTCAATCTGGGGTTTTGGCAGTTCTCCTTTATTCTGCATCGCCCTTTGGTTTTGACTCTTGAGCTGCACAATTTACACTGAAATTATTTACCCAACTCTGAAGGTTGGATTGGAAAAGAGAGATATCAATGATGGGAAATATTTACATTGTCAGCTTTAGCTTATTCTCTATCTCCTGTGTCCTTTTCCCCAGTTTTTGAATCTTTCGGGGCCGGGTGAACATTTGATTTGCTGCATATGTCCCAAACTGAAGCCTTTTCCACATCTCTGGGCGGTCAGACTCGCTCTGTCTGTTTTTGCTGCTCGTGACCATTAACGAGAACAGGCCACGAGTTCAATGTTTATCAGCAAACGGAAGATAATTGGAAAGAATTCTGTGTTACTCCAGACCAGTGACAAAGATACAATGCATGTTATTCAAAATAAATTCCCTTTGACATTTTATGTAAACTTGTTTGCATCTAAAAGTTGGATTTTAAGTGTTGCAAAAATGTGTCAAATTAATGACTGACCATGTGACAGCGCACATGGGGATCAAATCCACAGCCTTGTTGTTATCAACACTGCGTCCTAACCAACTGAACTAAGCGGCCTATAGACAGAGCCAGGTATGGGTTTGAGCCGCACGCTGTGCGGTTTGTGTTTTATTTCTCACACTGGGTGACAGAGCGATTGTACAAACAATGGACACATCACATCCCTGAAACATTGTTCTGATATAAACAGTGTGAAATAAGAACTGAGCATGGAAATGGAACGGAACCAGAAATCAGGACTTTAATCTATTAAAGTTGATCTTGAAATTCTACCATGCACGAACATTCCAAGAGAACGAACTCTCTTCTGAGATAAAATCCAGGAACTTGAACTGCTGTAAAATATAACTGAGCCTGACGTGATTTGAACACACAACCTTCTGATCTGGAGTCAGACGCGCTACCGTTGCGCCACAAGCTCACAGATAAAGCAAAGTCTTCCATTCCTGGCAGATTTACTTCTTGTTTAGATTCAGTGATTGAAATTAATTCAATCCTCATCTGACCTCCGCTCTGCAAAGGCCTGCCACCCGACCTGAACCCAACGGGACCCGACGACCTGTGTCGGGTCCGGGTCGTGTTGGGTCGCTCTTCCGGGTCTGGCTTTCGGGCTCGGGTCAGGTCGGGCCAGGTTCGGGTCGGGCTGGGTCCAGGTCGGGCTGAGTCCGTGTCGGACACACACAGTAAGTATTACATTTAACTCTGCTGGGAAGTTGAGTTTAATAAGTGTCAAAAGTTGAAAAGCCAACCTAAGCTGGGAGTCCGGGTCATCAAGGAGGGAAACTCTGAGTCTGCTCAGTGAGCAAGTGAGCATCTCTATGACGTCATTGCGCTCATGCTGCAGCTTCCTGTAGATTCGGAATCAGGAGGTAGATAAAGTGAACATTCCGGTGGTCGGGTAAGGCTCGGGTCGGTTCGGGCACGGGAATAAATGGAGATACTCGGGCCGGGTCGGGCTCGGGTCCAATGTGGTTCTGTCAGGTTCGTGTCGGGTTTTTTTTCCTGACCTGAGCAGGCCTTTACCGCTCTGTCAGTTCAGTGCCTTATTTAAAATATTACTTGGAGTTCTGTTTTACAGGGTCTCGGCTGTTTAAGTGTTTCCCAGACCCACTACTCTGATTAATCAGACATTTTGCTGCTAACTGCTGCTGCTACAATTGAAATGTAAAAAAGAATTTCCAGTGACCTGCAACCAATGGACAAATACATTTCAGAAAGATAAAGCTCATTCACCAATCCACAAATGTGTCTTTCTGCTTATATTTATAAACAACTCCTTCTCTCCACTATGAGAACTATACAATCACTACAGTTATTTGAAAGTTAGTATAAGATGTTCCAGTTCATCAATTTTAAAACTGCAGCAGGTATTTTCCAGAAAACTTCTCTGTTGGAACCTCAGTCCCATTTAGATTGAAAGTGGACAATTAATGTATTCACTTGTTCATTGTGGACAGGTGTCTGACTTAGAATAAATCTCATTAACTTTCAATGAGGTGGCAGTATTTCTGTGCTCCCATTTTACACAGTCTGTCCTGTTCATGCACCATGTTTTTATTCTCCTCTCCCATTCTCCACAGGATACAGATTCCAAGCATCATCAATCTAGCTGTTGAAAAGCATTGGAAGAATCTGGTCACACAGGTATTGAAACATTCATTATCTGCCATTTTACAAGTTGGTTGCTTTAAACACAGTACAATGTGCAATCATCTTGAAAAGAGATTCTCTTCAATATCCAATACAAATTGAATTGCAAACCTGACAGACAAACACAGGAGAACAAGTGACTAGTGAACACAAACCTCGTGGTGCTCATTTTCAGATTTATTGCAGTCATCCGACAAAACAAGTGAAAGAATATTACAGTGAAATGATTTGGAAAGTAGGTGTGACTTTTGTTGGTGCCTTTCTTTGCTCTGTTGGTGAAACTTTCTTGCACCTGACTCCTGTTCATGTCTCTGTTTCCTCTATTGAATGAGGAAGGAGGTATTTGATCAGAAATCAACTGGATTGTGTACCTTTGAGAGGGGATTTCTGCACCATCAGGGCTGGAAACAGGAGTGAGTGAAAGACAATGTGTGGAGTTTGATTTTGTACAGAGGGAGAGCAAATCTAACAGGACTGTGAGATATCGGCCTGGATTTTACAGCCCCAATAGCGGTGAATTCTGAGACTTTCACTGCTATTGAGGGTCTGAACAGCACTGCAACTGCTGGTACATGCACACACTAACACCAGCATCTGGAAGTTGTGGTGGTGAGAAATGTGCTTAGAAGGAGCCTCTGATCATAATCGCACCAGCCCACTCTTTAAAGTGACAGGGACCTGTAGTTCAGCAATTTGGGCTCATTGCCCACAATGTACCCTGATTTTTACCTGGGTTGGATTAAAGCCGGTACCAACAGGCTCAGGGCTGCTCGGGAAGGACTTTTCTGTTGACACAACAGCTCCACTATTCCAGGAAGACACCGGCAGCAGCAGTGGTCAACTTTCAGAGGGAGTTCAGAGCTTTTAAATGTTGTATTTTGTTTCTTAATTGTATGTAACTTTTTAGCATAGCCTGATCAGAGTTCTTAAATTTACATCTGACTTTTTATTAACAAGATTGAAGTGCTTTTAAAAGATCTCTAAATGTATATGACTTTTTATCAAGATTTACTTGGCTTCTTTGCAAAGACTCTTGAGCAAGATTGAAGTGACTTTTAAAAACTACATCTTATCCTTTAAAATCCTGCTTCCATGTAGATGACATTGGAAGATGACTTCAGAATAGCTTAGACTATCTTTCTAACAGGTACTGCAACAGCTTAAGACCGACTTTTCTGCAAAAGCTGGTGAATTACCTTCCGGGAGCGGAGAGGAGCGGAGCGGAGCAGACCTATATGGACCGATATGAGGAGAACGTTGAGAGCGGAGCCTATAAATCCAATCCGAGGATCGAGGCCCAGTCTCTTACCTTCCAGGAGTGGAGTGGAGATCTTCCAGTGTGCTGGAGTTTTGAAAAAAAAGAAGCCAACTGTGATGTCAGAGGAGAGCTGCAAGGTGATTGGTTGGTGAGGCACTGCTGTTAGTGTATTTAAATATCTTAAAGAAAAGGGCAAAGTTTTTTTACTTGAAAAAAAAACCTCTGCTGATAAGATGAGTACTACTAAAGTGTTTTTTTTATTCAGTGTAGCTTATGAAGGACTTTAGATTGTAGTGGGTAGAACAATGCCCATAGTGTCATTAGTATTTTTTAATTAAGGGAGTAACTAATTAATCTAAGGGTAAGTCATGGCAGGAGAGCTCAGCCCCGTGATATGCTCCTCCTGCGCTATGTGGGGATTCAGGAACCCTCCCAGTCTCCATGACGACCATGTGTGCAGGAAGTGTATCCAGCTGCAGCTACTGGCTACTCGCATTATGGAGCTGGACCTGCGGGTTGTTTCACTGTGGAGCGTCCACGAAGCTGAGGGCGTCATGGATAGCATGTTTAGTGAGGTGGTCGCACCGCAGGTAATGGATGCACAGGCAGAAAAGGGATGGGTGACCACCAGATGGAATAGTAGGAGCAGGCAGGTAGTGCAGGAGTCCCCTGTGGCCATCCCCCTCTCAAACAGATACACCGCTTTGGTTCCTGCTGGGGGGAAGACCTCCCAGGGGAAAAGAGCAACAGCGCGGTCCGTGGCACCACGGAGGGCTCTGCTGCACAGCAGGGGAGGAAAAGGGGTGGAAGAGCTATTGTGATAGGGGATTCTATCATAAGGGGTGCAGATAGGCGTTTCTGTGGCCGCAAACGAGACTCCAGGATGGTATGTTGCCTCCCTAATACTAGGGTCAAGGATGTTTCGGAGCAGCTGCCGGAAATTCTGAAAGGGGAGGGTGTGCAGCCAGAGATCGTGGTCCATATTGGTACGAACGACATAGGCAGGAAGAGAGATGAGGTTCTGCAAAGTGAATATAGGGAGTTAGGCAGAAGGTTAAAGAGCAGGACCTCTAGGGTTGTAATCTCAGGATTACTCCCTGTGACACGTGCTAGTGCGGGTAGGAATAGGAGGATTAGGCAAATGAATGCATTGCTGAAGACTGGCGAAGGCGGGAGGGCTTCAGGTACTTGGATCATTGGGATCTCTTCTGGTGCAGAGGTGACCTGTACAAGAGGGACGGGTTGCATCTGAACTGGAAGGGGACCAATATCCTTGTAGGGAGATTTTATAGTAATACACTGGAGGGTTTAAACTAGTCTTGCAGCGGGGGTGGGACCCAAAGTAGTAGTCTCTCCGATGAGATAGTTGAGGCAAATGGAGAGGTTAAAGCAAGCAAGTCCAGTAGGCAGGCCAGGCAGGGGCAGGACAGGGAGCGTGGAAGGTCTGGTGGGCTAAACTGCATTTACTTTAATGCAAGTATCCTTACAGGTAAGGCAGATGAACTCAGAGCATGGATCGGTACATGGGATTGTGGTATTGTAGCTATTACGGAAATGTGGTTGAGGGATGGGCAGGACTGGCAGCTCAATGTTCCGCGGTACCGATCCTTCCGGCGTGACAGAGGTGGAGGTAAGAGAGGAGGGGGAGTTGCACTATTGATTAGGGAGGACATCACGGCAGTACTTAGAGAGGATATCCCGGGGTGAATGTCCAGTGAGGCCATACTGGTAGAACTTAGAAATAATAAAAGGGTGATCCCTTTGATGGGATTATACTATAGGCCCCCCAATAGTCAGAGGGAAGTGGAGGAGCATATATGTAGGGAAATCACAGATAGGTATAGGAATTATAGGGTTGTAATAGTAGGTGATTTTAACTTCCCTAATATTGACTGGGACTGCCTTAGTGCTAAGGGATCAGATGGGGAAGAATTTGTTAAGTGAGTCCAGGATCGTTTTCTGAAGCAGTACGTGGATGGCCCGACTAGAGAAGGAGCTACACTCGATCTCCTCTTAGGAAATGAGAATGGGCAGGTGGTTGATATGGCAGTGAGGGAGCACTTTGGGACCAGTGACCATAACTCTATTAGCTTCAAGATAGTTATGAAAAAGAATAGGACTGGTCCTCAGGTTGAAGTCCTAAATTGGGGGAAGGCTAATTTCCATGGCATCAGACAGGAACTCTCAAAGGTTGAATGGGAGAGGCTGTTTACAGGTAAAGGGACGTCTGGCAAGTGGGAGGCTTTTAAAAGTGAGATAGGAAGAGTTCAGGGCCAGCATGTTCCTGTTAGATGGAAGGGCAAGGCTGGCAAGTTTAGGGAACCTTGGTTGACGAGGGATATTGAGGGTCTGGTCAGGACAAAGAAGGAGGCATACGTCAGGTATAGGCAGCTGGGATCGAGCGAGTCCCTCGAGAAGTATAGGGGATATAGGAGTATACTTAAGAAGGAAATTAGGAGGGCGAAAAGGGGCCATGAGATTTCCCTGGCAGATAAGATAAAGGAGAATCCTAAAAGATTCTCTAAGTGTATTAAGAGTAAAAGGGTAGCTAGGGAGAGAGTAGGTCCCCTTAAGGATCAGTGTGGCAATCTATGTGTGAAGCCACGCGAAATGGGCGAGGTCTTAAATGAATATTTCTCGTCTGTATTTACCGTGGAGAAGGTCATGGAAGCTAGTGAGTTCAAGGGAGGGAACAGCGATATCCTGCAGCATATCAACATTACAAAGGAGGAGGTGTTGGAGGTTTTGAAGCGCATTAAGGTGGATAAATCCCCAGGGCCTGATCAGATGTATCCTAGGATGCTATGGGAAGCAAGGGAGGAGATTGCTGGGGCGCTGGCAGAGATTTTTGTATCATCGTTAGCCACGGGTGAGGTACCGGAAGACTGGAGGATAGCTAATTTGTTAATTAATAAATTAAATAACAAATCATGTCGCCTCTTTCTCTTCTAAACTCTGGCGGAGACAAGCCTAGCTTGTCCAATATTTCCTCGTAAGACAGCCCACCCATTCCATGTATTAGTCTCGTAAACTTTCTCTGTACTACCTCCAATGCATTTACATCCTTCCGCAAATAAGGAGACCAGTACAGTACTCAGTACTGCAGAAGAGGTCTCACCAATGTCCTGTATAGCTGAAGCATAACCTCCCTACTATTGTATTCAATTCCCATGGTGATAGATGATAACATTCTATTAGCTTTCCTAATTACATGCTGGACCTGCATCCTAACCTTTTGCAATTCATGCCCTCGGACACCCAGATCCCTCTGCATCTCAGAGCTCTGCAATCTCTCACCATTTAGATAATATGCTTTTTTATTCTTCCTGCCATAGTGGACAATTTCCGACTTTCCCACATTATACTCCATTTGCCAGGTCTTTGCCCAATCACTTAACCTATCTATATCCCTTTGTAGCCCCCTTATGTCCTCTTCACAACCTACTTTCCTACCTATCTTTGTGATCAGCAAATTTAGCAACAATACCTTCGGTCCCTTCATCTAAGTCATTTATATAAATTGTAAAAAGTTGAGGCCCCAGCACAGATCCCTGTGGCACACCACTCGTTACTTCTTGCCAACCAGAAAATGGCCCATTTATGCTGACTCTCTGTTTCCTGTCAGCTAGCCAATCTTCTATCCATGCCAATATGTTACCCCCGACACCATGAGCTTTTATTTTCTGCAATAACCTTTGATATGGCACCTTATCCTTCTGGAAATCGAAATACAATACATCCACTGGTTCCCCTTTATCCACAGCACATGTAACTCCCTCAAAGAACTCCAATAAATTGGTTAAACATGATTTCCCTTTCAAAAAACCATGTCGACTCTGCCTGATTACCTTAATTTTTTCTAAATGCCCTGCTATAACATCCTCTGTAATAGCTCCAAACATTTTCCCTCAGACAAATGTTAAGCTAACTGGCCTGTCGTTTCCTGCTTTCTGTCTCCCTCCCTTTTTGAATAAATGAGTTACATTCACTCTTTTCCAATCTAACGGAACCTTCTCGAATCTAGGGAATTTTGGAATATTAAAACCAGCGCATCAACTATCTCACTAGCCAATTCAGGACCTGGCGACTTGTCAACCCGCAGCTCCAACAATTTGTTTAGTACCACTTCCCTGGTGATTGTAATTTTCTTGAGTTCCTCCATCCCTTCAATTTCCTGATATACGACTAATACTGGGATGTTATTTGTATACTCAATAGTGAAGACCGATGCAAAGTATCTGTTCAATTCATCTGCCATCTCTTAATTATCCATTATTAATTCCCCAGACACACTTTCTATTGGACCAACAGTCGCTTTGTTAACTCTTTTCTTTTTAAAATATCTATCGAAACTCTTACTAGTTGTCTTGAAATTTCTTGCGAGCTTTCTCTCATACTCTAATTTTACCTTCCTTATCAATCTTTTAGTCATTCTTTGCTGTTTTTTTTATATTCTGTCCAATCTTCTGACCTGCCTCCCACCTTTGCACAATTATAGGCTTTTTCTTTAAGTTTGATAGTATCTTTAACTGTTTTCGTGAACCATGGATGGTGAGTCCCACCTTTGGAACTTTTCTTTCTCGTTGAAATGTATCTATTCTGTGTATTCTGAAATATCCCCTTAAATGTCTGCCACTGCATCTCTATTGACTTATCCCTTAACCTAATTTGCCAGTTCACTTTAGCTAGCTCTGCTTTCATGACCTTATAATTGCCCTTATTTAAATTTAAAATACTAGTCTGGGACCCACTCTCCTCTCCCTCAAACTGAATGTAAAATTCAATCATATTATAATCGCTACTACCTAGGGGCACCTTAACTATGAGGTCATTAATTAATCCTATCTCGTTGCACAATGCCAGGTCTAGTATAGCCTGCTCTCTGGTTGGCTCCAGAATGTATTGTTCCAAGAAATTATCCCCAAAACATTCTATGTATTCCTCATCTAGGCTATCTCTGCCCATCTGAATTTTCCAATCTATATGTAGATTAAAATCCCCCATAATTATCACAGTACCTTTCTGACAAGCTGCCATTATTTCTTCTTTTATATCCCATCCGACAGTGTGGTTAATGTTAGGTGGCCTGTACACCACTCCCACAAGTGACTTCTTGCCTTTATGATTTCTCATTTGTACTCAAACTGCTTCTGCATCCTGATCTCCAGAACTCAGGTCATCCCTCTCTATTACGCTAATACCATCATTAATTAACAGAGCTACCCCGCCACCTTTTCCTAGATTCCTGTCCTTCCAAAATGCCATGTCACCTCCAATATTCACATCCCAATCTATGTCGCCCTGCAGCCATGTCTCTGTAATGACTATCAGATCGTACTTATTTATTCTATTTGTGCTCCCAGTTCATCTGTTTTGTTTCAAATGCTCCATGCATTCAGATACAGAGCATTTAGTTTTGTCCTTTTATTATTTTTGTCACCTCTAGCCTTATCTGTCGATTTACTCTTAGATTTGTACATTCTGTCCCTTCCTGTCACAGTCTGTTTATCATTTCCCATATTTATACCTTTCTCTCTTGCCTTGTCTCTCCTCCTTGATTCACCATATCTTCCCGAATTTGATCCCTTGCCCCCACTATTCGGTTTAAAACCGTCTCTACTTCCCTCGTTATGTGGCTCGCTAGAACACCGGCACCAGCACGGTTCAGGTGTAGACCGTCCCAACGGTACAGCCACCTCTTTCCACAGTACTGGTGCCAATGCCCCATGAACCAGAACCCACTACTACCACACCAGTCTTTCAGCCGCACATTACTTTCTCTAATCTTATTTGTCCTATGCCAATTTGCACATGGCTCAGGTAATAATCCAGAGATGATTAACTTTGAGGTTCTGCTTCTTAATTTGGTGCCTAATTCCTCATACTGACTTTGCAGAACCTCTATCCTTGTCCTGCCTATGTCGCTGGTACCGACATGGACCACGACGACTGGATCCTCCCCCTCCCATTGTATGTTTCGCTCCAGCCCTGAGCAGATGTCCTGAATCCTGGCACCGGCAGGCAACACAGCCGTCTGGACTCTTGCTTTTGCTGCAGAGAACAGAGTCAATCCACCTTACTATACTGTCCCCTACTACCACTACATTCCTTTTTTCTCCCTCTTTGAGCCACAAACACTTACTGCAGACGTGTTTGCCCTGGATCACACTGGCATCCAGGAACTCCCACATGCTGCAGCTGTGACACATCACCTGTCCTGTCATCCTTAACGTGTTTCAATTAACTACTTAAATATTTTATTCAATTATTCATTTTATTGCATATTTTATTAAACTTACCACTAGTTTGTTTACTATTTTAAACGTTAGGACTAAAATGGATCTTAATCACTTACCAGATGCGCATCAAGCAGGTCGGTTCTTCCAAACCAATCAACTACCTGCTTGCCTGTGATGTCACAGCTTACCAGATCCTCACCAAACAGCTCCTTCCACTGCACCGGAGAAAGAACCAAATCCTGTATCCTCACCCCAGCGGCTCTCTGTTTCCCTGCTCTCACTCTCCATTGTGACGTCACTCCTCGATTTTTTTCCCCTGCTCTGCTCCTGCCGTGCTCCTCTCTCTCTCGCTCTGTCTCCGAGTCTGTGCTTTTGGCGCATTTCTTCATTTGTTGTTCCGTTGTGCTCCTCTGTTTCTGGTCCAAAATCTGACTCTGGTGGGACTTGAACCCACAACCTTTGAATATCGTCTTAATCATTATTTAGAAGTCCAACACGCTATCCATTGCGCCACAGAGCCTCACACATTTTTATTAACATCACTAAGGCCTTTGATCTTGTCAGCAGAGACGGCCTCTTCAAACTGCAATGGAACATAGGCTGCCCTCCTGACCTCTTGGGCATCATCTCTTCTTTCCACGAGAACATGCACAGTTCCATCAGTTACAATGGAGCAACATCAGACGCTTTCAAGATCAGCAGTGGGGTAAAGCAGGGCTGCGCGCTGGCGCCAACTCTCTTAGGAACAGAGGAACATAGGAGTAAGCTATTCAGCCTGTCGAGCCTGCTCTGTCATTCAATTCGATCATGGCTGATCATCTACCTCTATGCCCCTTTCCCATGCTATCCCCATATCCCTTGATGTCATGAGTATCAAGATTTCTATCAATTTCTGTCTTGAACATGCTCAATGATTGAGCTGCCACAGCCCTCTGGGGCACAGTATTCCAATGATTCACCACCGTCTGAGTGAAGAAATTCCACCCATCTCAGTTTTAAATGGCCTACTCCTTATTCTGAGACGATGTCCTTTAGTTTTAGACTCACCAACCAGGGCAAACATCCTGTCTACATCCACACTGTCACGCCCTGTAAGAATTTTGTCAGTTTCAATCAGATCACCTCTCATTCTTCGAAACTTTAAGGAATACAGGCCCAGTTTCCTCATAAGACAATCCCACCATCCCAGGGATTAGTCTGGTGACATAAAAACAAGAAATGCTGGAACCACTCAGCAGGTCTGGCAGCATCTGTGAAAAGAGAAGCAGAGTTAACGTTTCAGGTCAGTGACCCATCTTCGGAACTGACATATATTAGAAAAGTCACAGGTTATAAGCAAGTGGGGTGGGGGTGGGGCAAGAGATAACAAAGGAGAAGGTGTAGATTGGACAAGGCCACATAGCTGACCAAAAGGTCATGCAGCAAAGGCAAACAATATGTTAATGGTGTGTTGAAAGACAAAGCATTAGTACAGATTAGGTGTTAATGGACTGAATATTGAACAGCAGGAAGTACAAACCTGAAAAAAAACAGTAGGTAAGCAAACTGAACAAACTGAGATGAAATGAAATAAATGCAAAAAAAAGATTAGTCTGTTGACCCTCTGTTTCACCCCCTCTATGGCAAGTGTATCCTTCATAAGATGAGGAGACTAAACTGTACACAATACTCCAGTGCGGATTCACCAAGGCTCTAGACAATTGCAGCAAGACATCTTTACTCCTGTACTCATGACCCCTCGTGTGGGTACAACATACCATTTGCCTTCCTAATTGATTGCTGCACCTGCACAAGAGCTTTTAGTGTCTCAGGAACAAGGACACCCAGGTCCCTTTGGACATCGACACTTCCCAACCTCTCACCATTTAAGAAATACTCTGTCTTTCTGTTTATTCTACCAAAGTGAATAACTTCACACTTATTCACATTATATTCCATGTTCTTGCCCATTCACTTAGCCTCTCCAGGTCCCCTGGAAGCCTCTCTGCATCCTCCTCACAACTCACACTTCACCGAGCTTTGTGTCATCTGCAAACTTGGAAATATTACATTTAATCCCCACATCCAAATCATTTATATAGGTTGTTAACAGCTGTGGCTCCAACACTGATCCTTGCAGTACCCCAATAGTAACAGCCTGCCATCCTGAGAAGGACCCGTTATTCCTGCTCTCTGTTTTCGGTCTGTTAACCAATTCTCAATCCGTATCAGTATATTATCCCCAAGCCTATGTGCTCTAATTTTGTTTACTCACCTCCTGTGTGGGACCTTACCAAAGGAAAATGCAAATACCACACATCCACTGGTTCTCCTTTATCTGTTCTATAGGTAACATCCTCAAAAATCTCAACAGGTTTTTCAAACCTGTTTTCCTTTTCATAAATCTATGTTGACTCTGCCCAATCATGTCATCATTTTCGAACTGTCTAGTTATCACATCCTTTATAATTGGCATATTCTTCTCCATGCTGCTATTGTACACTTTCAATTACTCAGAAAGAGGTGTTCACCTGCACATCAGAGCTGACGACAAGCTGTTCAACTTGGCAAGACTGTGCGCCAAGACCAAAGTGGGTAAATTCCTAGTCTGTGAGTTGCTATTTGCTGATGATGCTGTGCTGACATCCCATAATGAAGTTCAGTCACAGCAGCTTGTAGATCGGTTCTCCCTGGCCTGCAAAGAGTTTGGACTGACAATCAGCATCAGGAAGATGAAAGTTACGGGCCAGGACGTAGAGACTCCACTTTCCATCAACATCGACAACCTCACTTTGGAGGTTGTCAACAGCTTCACATACCTTCAATCAACAACCACCAGCAATCTGGCCCTTGATGCTGAAATCAGCACCAGGATTGCCAATGCTGCAGCTGTCATGTCAAAGTTGAGAAGACAAGTGTGAACCGACAGCAAACTGACCGAAAATACAAAGCTCCACGTGTACCAGGCTTGTGTTCTCAGCACCCTCCTTTATAGTAGAGAAGCATCAACAACTTATACAAGCCAAAAAAAGCGGCTGAACAGCTTCCACCTCCACTGCCTCAGATGGAGACTGGGCATCTCCTGGCAGGACAGAGTGCCGAATGCGGAAGTACACCAGCGTGCAGGGATCCGCAGCATGTTTGCCCTCTTGAGTCAGCGGTGACTCTGTTGACTGGGCCAAATGGATGACGGTCACATTGCCAAATACATGCTCTATGGTGAGCTTGCTATCAGCATGAGATCAACAGGTCAGGGAAAAAAATCAAGTCCTTTGGAGAGGTTTGAGTTAATTCAGGAGAGTAGGCATGGATTTATCAATGGGAGTTCATGCTTGACGAATCTAACTGCATTTGTTGATAAACTATCTGAGAATACTGATGAAGGGAATGCAGTGGATGTTGTTTATATGGATGTTACGAAAGCATTTTATAAAGTACCACATAAAAGGGTGGTTAACAAAATTGGGGTTCATGGATTAGGAGGGTCAGTGTCCATTTGGATAGTAAATTGTTTTAAAGACTGAAAACAGCGAGTCATATTAAATGGTTCTTGGTCAGACCGGAGGATAGTCGACAGTGGTGTTCCCCAAGGGTCAGTGCCAGAACCACTGCTTTTTTTGCTAAAGGTAAGTGACTTGGATCTTGGAATACAGAGTAGAATCTCAAAATATGCCGATGACACCAAACTTGGAGGAGTGGCAAACAGTGAGGATGATATGAACTGCCTGCAACAGGACAGTGATAGGCCAGCAGAATGGGCAGACAGGTGGCAGATGGAATTTAATAGTGACAAGTGTGAGGTGATGTATTTTGGCATAAGGAATAGGGAGAGGCAATATATACTTAATGGCACAGTTCTAAAGAGTGTACTGGAATAGAGGGACTTGGGGTTCATGTGCACCGATCTTTGAAGGTGGCAAGACATATTGCGAGAGTGGTTAGCAAAGCATATGGGATCTTGGGCTTTATAAATAGAGGCGTTGAGTACAAAAGCAGGGAAGTTATGCTGAACCATTATAAAACTCTGGTTAGGCCCCAATTGGAGTGTTGCTTCCAGTTCTGCTCAGCAGACTTTAGAAAGAATGTGAGGGTCCTTGAGAGGACGCAGAGGCGATTTACCAGAATGGATCCAGGGATGGGGGATTTTAGTTACAAGGTTAGGTTGGAAAAGCTAGGATTATTCTGCCTATATCAAAGGAGATTGAGTGGAGAATTGATAGAGGTGTATAACACCTCGAGAGAACAGGCCATCCTAGACTGGGTATTGTGTAATGAGAAAGGATTAGTTAACAATCTTGTTGTGTGGGGTCCCTTGGGGAAGTGCGCCCATAATATGATAAAATTCTTCATTAAGATGGAGAGTGAGAGAGTTGATTCCGAGACTCGGGTCCTGAATCTAAATAAAGGAAACTATGAAGGTATGAGGCGGGAGTTGGCGATGATAGATTGGGGAATGTTACTTAAAGGGTTGACAGTGGATAGGCAATGGCTAGCATTTAAAGAGCGCATGGATGAATTACAACAATTGTTCATTCCTGTCTGTGCAAAAGTAAAACAGGAAGGGTGGCTCAACTGTGGCTTACAAAAGAAATTAAGGAAAGTATTAGATCCAAGGAGGAGAAATATAAAATGGCCAGAACAAGCAGCAAACCTGAAGATTGTGAGCAGTTTGGAATTTAGCAGAGGAGGACAAAAGGATTGATTAAGAAGGGGGAAATAGAGTATGAGAGTAAGCTAGCAGAGAACATAAAAACTGACTGTAAAAGCTTCTTTAGATATGTGCAGAGAAAAAGATTAGTGAAGACAAATGTGGGTCCCTTACAGTCAGAAACGGGGGAATTTATAATGGGGAACAAAGAAATTGCAGACCAATTAAATACATACTTTGGATCTGTCTTCACAAAGGAGGATACAAATTATCTCCCAGAAATGTTGGGGAACATAGGGTCTAGTGAGAAGGAGGAACTGTATGAAATCAGTATTAGTAGGGAATGTTTGGGAAATTGATGGGATTGAAGGCCGATAAATCCCCAGGGCCTGATAATCTACATCCCAGAGTAATTAAGGAAGTGGCCCTTGAAATAGCAGATGCATTTCTGGTCTTTTTTCAAAATTCTATCGACTCTGGAACAGTTCCAATGGATTGGACGGTAGTTAATGTAACTCCATTATTTAAAAAAAGAGGCAGAAAGAAAACAGCGAATTATATACCGGTTAGCCTGACATCAGTCGTGGGGAAAATGCTGGAGTCCATTATAAAAGATGTAATAGCAGAGTGCAATAATAACTCGTCTCCACTCCTAGTATTTCTAAATCCCACACATTCACTATAATGTGAACAATTATTTCCTGTTGTGTCTCTCTCAGATTTGTAAACTTCACTGTATTGGAGTGAGGTGACATCTACTGGCGGGAAGCAAGAACTGCAATCAAGCAGCAGAAACTCCACAGTCTGTCAGGGTTAAAGAAACATTGCAATGTGAGGAAACAGCGAAGTGGTTTGATTGGGTAGATGGAGACATGATTCCACTTGTGGTGGTGTCTGAAGCAAAGGCCAGAAATACAAAATTGTCATTAATAAAAGAAATGAGGAATTCATGAAAAATGTAGTAACGTAGTGAATGGTTAGAATGTGGAGAGAATAGAAAGTGAGATTGGATGGACAGACGCAGTCTGAAAGGATGGCTGAAACAAAAGGTGAGTGCCCTGAAACGTTAACTGTGTTTCTCACAGCACAGATGCTGCCAGAGCTGCTGAGCATTTCCAGCACTTTCTGTTTTTATTTCAGCATTTGCAGGATGTTGCTTTGATCTGAAAAAAAATGGATGATTGGCTGGGGGGTTCCAGTGAAATTCCACAGCAGCTAATAAAACCTGACCTGTCAGTGGCTCGTTGGTCTAGGGGTATGATTCTCGCTTAGGGAGTATGGTTAATTAACATGCGAGAGATCCAGGGTTCAAGTCCCGGACGAGCCCTGGTCTGCTGGCATTTTTAGATTAAGGTTATCTATTGGTTTCAGCCTTGCAGAAGGTGGAATTGACTTCCATACGGAGCTGGCTTGAGGACCAGACAACTGGATTCAAAGAGCTTGTCGACAAAATTGCAATTAACTAAATGTACAGATAGCCAAGTGGGAATATAAAGTTGTTGCTGTAATTGTGACCTGACTCCAAAAACAACAGGACTGGGTTCTGGACTGGAATGGAATGGAATTCTTCAGTGTTTCTGTTGTTTGGCTTGCATTGACTCATCGATTTTCTTGTTTTTCACTTTGTCGATGCCTTTGAATAATTGTGGATCCTTCTTCAGGGTGTCTTCTTTCACCAGGTAGTTCTGACCTCCGATGATGTTGATTGTAATCAGCTTCAATCCGCTGATAGTTTTGGAAGTGAGCAGATTTCCTTTGCTTGAGTCTACAACATGGAACTCAGTCTGACATGTGGACCCATGGGAGGATTTGAATGCCATCCCTGCGTTGGAGTTGCATCCATCCAATAAGAGACCGAGTAGAAGTGACAGTTCTGTCAGTCGAATATGAGACTTTTAATGGCAGGGTTGTGAGTTTGAGTGCCATTCTGTTTTTCCCTTTTTTAAGGCTTCATGAGCAGAGAGTACAGGGAGTGTTTGAAATGAGCAAGTCTCGCTTTGATTCAGGACTCTTACCTCTCAGCAGCATCTCACGATGAAAGATTGAATTTGATCTCATTTCATTCTCAGCTCGGGGTCTGTGCGGCTCAGTGGCACTTCTGGCTGTCTCCCGCTTCACAATCCATCAGTACTGAGAAAGCAATGGGGAATATTACTCACATGTTGTGTTAATTTTTTGGACAACTTGAATGTATGTATTTTCTTCCAAAACAAGGACACCAAGCCACTGTTAATGTAGGGCTGAAATAGCTCAGTTGGGAGAGCGTTAGACTGAAGATCTAAAGGTCCCTGGTTCAATCCCGGGTTTCAGCAATTTCGCTTCCTTATGTGTCCCTTGCCTTGGTTCTGATTTTCCAGTTGTACAATTTACTTTGAGATTATTTCCCAAGCACCAGTGGATTGAATTTGAGAAACAACACAGAATCATTTACAACATCGAAGGTGGTCATTTGGCCTCTCACGTCCATGCTGGCTCTCCCCGGAGCAATCTAGTCAGTTCCACTCACCAGCTCGATCCCTTTCCTCCTGCAAGTTGCTTTCCTTCAAGTATCCATCCAATTTCCTTTTCAAATCATTGATTGTCTCTGCTTCCACCACACTCGTGGGCCAAGACATTACTACCCACAACATAAAAAATTCCACCTCATCAAGGATGGGAAATACTTATATCATCTATATTTGCTTATTCTCTATTTCTATGAGAATAGACTGACAGTCAACATGAAAGGAAACCCAAAAATCTTCGAGCAGCATGTAAATGATAAGTGGGTAGTAAGAGGTTGAGTCGGGCCTATTAGGGACAAAAAGGATAATATAAGCTTAGAGGTGCAGGGCAATGTTAATCTACTTAATGAGTACTTTGCATCAGTGATCACTAAGGAAGTGGACTTTGACAAAATATCAGTTGAAGTGAAGAAAGTAGAGGCAATGGAGAGAGTACAAATTAGGAGAGGGAGGTACTAAAAAGACTGGCTGTGCTTAGGGAAGATAAATCACCTGGTCCGGATGGCTCACATCCCGGGTTGCGAAAGGAAATGCGGATGCAGATAACGGAAGGGCTTGCTATAATCTTCCAATCTTCCCTGGATACCGGGGAGGTGCCAGAGGATTAAACAGTGGCAAATGCGACACCCTTATTCAAGAAAGGGTGTAAGGACAGTCCGGGTAACTACAGGCTAGTTAGATTAACAGCAGCGGTGGGTAAGGTTTTAGAAAGAATAATCAGGGTAAAAAATCAACAGTCACTTGGAGAGGTTCGAGTTAATTCAGGAGAGTGAGCATGGATTTATAAATGGGAGTTCATGCTTGACTAATCTAACTGCATTTTGTGATGAACTAACAGAGCAGGTTGATGAAGGGAATGCAGTGGATGTTGTTTATATGGATTTTAAGGAAGCGTTTGACAAGGTACCACATAAAAGGGCGGTTAACAAAATTGAGGTTCGTGATATAGGAGGGTCAGTGTCCAATTGGATAGAAAATTGGTTTAAGGACAGAAAACAGCGAGTCTTATTAAATGGTTCTTTGTCAGACTGGAGGATAGTCGACAGTGGTGTTCCCCAAGGGTCAGTGCTAGAACCACTGCTTTTTCTGCTCAAGGTAATTGACTTGGATCTTGGAATACAAAGTAGAATCTCAAAATATCCCGATGACAACAAACTTGGAGGAGTGGCAAACAGTGAGGATGATATGAACTGCCTGCAACAGGACAGTGATAGGCTAGCAGAATGGGCAGACAGGTGGCAGATAGAATTTAATAGTGACAAGTGTGAGGTGATGTATTTTGGCATAAGGAATAGGGAGAGGCAATATATACTTAATGGCACAGTTCTAAAGAGTGTACTGGAATAGAGGGACTTGGGGTTCATGTGCATCAATCTTTGAAGGTGGCAAGACATATTGCGAGAGTGGTTCGCAAAGCATATGGGATCTTGGGCTTTATAAATAGAGGCATTGAGTACAAAAGCAGGGAAGTTATGCTGAACCATTATAAAACTCTGGTTAGGCTCCAATTGGAGTGTTGCTTCCAGTTCTGCTCAGCAGACTTGAGAAAGAATGTGAGGGTCCTTGAGAGGACGCAGAGGCGATTTACCAGAATGGATCCAGGGATGGGGGATTTTAGTTACAAGGTTAGGTTGGAAAAGCTAGGATTATTCTGCCTATATCAAAGGAGATTGAGTGGAGAATTGATAGAGGTGTAAAACACCTCTAGAGAACAGGCCATCCTGGACTGGGTATTGTGTAATGAGAAAGGATTAGTTAACAATCTTGTTGTGTGGGGTTCCTTGGGGAAGTGCGCCCATAATATGATAAAATTCTTCATTAAGATGGAGAGTGAGAGAGTTGATTCCGAGACTCGGGTCCTGAATCTAAACAAAGGAAACTATGAAGGTATGAGGCGGGAGTTGGCTATGATAGATTGGGGAACGTTACTTAAAGGGTTGACAGTGGATAGGCAATGGCTAGCATTTAAAGAGCGCATGGATGAATTACAACAATTGTTCATTCCTGTCTGTGCAAAAGTAAAAAAGGAAGGGTGGCTCAACTGTGGCTTACAAAAGAAATTAAGGAAAGTATTAGATCCAAGGAGGAGAAATATAAAATGGCCAGAACAAGCAGCAAACCTGAAGATTGTGAGCAGTTTGGAATTTAGCAGAGGAGGACAAAAGGATTGATTAAGAAGGGGGAAATAGAGTATGAGAGTAAGCTAGCAAAGAACATAAAAACTGACTGGAAAAGCTTCTATAGATATGTGTAGAGAAAAAGATTAGTGAAGACAAATGTGGGCCCCTTACAGTCAGAAACGGGGGAATTTATAATGGGGAACAAAGAAATGGCAGACCAATTAAATACATACTTTGGATCTGTCTTCACAAAGGAGGATACAAATTATCTCCCAGAAATGTTGGGGAATATAGGGTCTAGTGAGAAGGAGGAACTGTATGAAATCAGTATTAGTAGGGAATGTTTGGGAAATTGATGGGATTGAAGGCCGATAAATCCCCAGGGCCTGATAATCTACATCCCAGAGTAATTAAGGAAGTGGCCCTTGAAATAGCAGATGCATTTCTGGTCTTTTTTCAAAATTCTATCGACTCTGGAACAGTTCCAATGGATTGGACGGTAGTTAATGTAACTCCGCTATTTAAAAAAAGAGGCAGAAAGAAAACAGCGAATTATATACCGGTTAGCCTGACATCAGTCGTGGGGAAACTGCTGGAGTCCATTATAAAAGATGTAATAGCAGAGTGCAATAATAACTCGTCTCCACTCCGAGTATTTCTAAATCCCACACATTCACTATAATGTGAACAATTATTTCCTGTTGTGTCTCTCTCAGATTTGTAAACTTCACTGTATTGGAGTGAGGTGACATCTACTGGCGGGAAGCAAGAACTGCAATCAAGCAGCAGAAACTCCACAGTCTGTCAGGGTTAAAGAAACATTGCAATGTGAGGATACAGCGAAGTGGTTTGATTGGGTAGATGGAGACATGATTCCACTTGTGGTGGTGTCTGAAGCAAAGGCTAGAAATACAAAATTGTCATTAATAAAAGAAATGAGGAATTCATGAAAAATGTAGTAACGTAGTGAATGGTTAGAATGTGGATAGAATAGAAAGTGAGATTGGATGGACAGAAGCAGTCTGAAAGGATGGCTGAAACAAAAGGTGAGTGCCCTGAAACATTAACTGTGTTTCTCACAGCACAGATGCTGCCAGAGCTGCTGAACATTTCCAGCACTTTCTGTTTTTATTTCAGCATTTGCAGGATGTTGCTTTGATCTGAAAAAAAATGGATGATTGGCTGGGGGGTTCCAGTGAAATTCCACAGCAGCTAATAAAGCTTGACCTGTCAGTGGCTCGTTGGTCTAGGGGTATGATTCTCGCTTAGGGAGTATGGTTAATTAACATGCGAGAGATCCCGGGTTCAAATCCCGGACGAGCCCTGGTCTGCTGGCATTTTTAGATTAAGGTTATCTATTGGTTTCAGCCTTGCAGAAGGTGGAATTGACTTCCATACGGAGCTGGCTTGAGGACCAGACAACTGGATTCAAAGAGCTTGTCGACAAAATTGCAATTAACTAAATGTACAGATAGCCAAGTGGGAACATAAAGTTGTTGCTGTAATTGTGACCTGACTCCAAAAACAACAGGACTGGGTTCTGGACTGGAATGGAATGGAATTCTTCAGTGTTTCTGTTGTTTGGCTTGCATTGACTCATCGATTTTCTTGTTTTTCACTTTGTCGATGCCTTTGAATAATTGTGGATCCTTCTTCAGGGTGTCTCCTTTCACCAGGTAGTTCTGACCTCCGATGATGTTGATTGTAATCAGCTTCAATTCGCTGATAGTTTTGGAAGTGAGCAGATTTCCTTTGCTTGAGTCTACAACATGGAACTCAGTCTGACATGTGGACCCATGGGAGGATTTGAATGTCATCCCTGCGTTGGAGTTGCATCCATCCAATAAGAGACCGAGTAGAAGTGACAGTTCTGTCAGTTGAATATGAGACTTTTAATGGCAGGGTTGTGAGTTTGAGTGCCATTCTGTTTTTCCCTTTTTTAAGGCTTCATGAGCAGAGAGTACAGGGAGTGTTTGAAATGAGCAAGTCTCGCTTTGATTCAGGACTCTTACCTCTCAGCAGCATCTCACTATGAAAGATTGAATTTGATCTCATTTCATTCTCAGCTCGGGGTCTGTGCGGCTCAGTGGCACTTCTGGCTGTCTCCCGCTTCACAATCCATCAGTACTGAGAAAGCAATGGGGAATATTACTCACATGTTGTGTTCTTTAATTTTTTGGAAAACATGAATGTATGTATTTTCTTCCAAAACAAGGACACCAATCCATTGTTAATGTAGAGCTGAAATAGCTCAGTTGGGAGAGCGTTAGACTGAAGATCTAAAGGTCCCTGGTTCAATCCCGGGTTTCAGCAATTTCGCTTCCTTATGTGTCCCTTGCCTTGGTTCTGATTTTCCAGTTGCACAATTTACTTTGAGATTATTTACCAAGCACCAGTGGATTGAATTTGAGAAACAACACAGAATCATTTACAACATAGAAGGTGGTCATTTGGCCTATCACGTCCATGCTGGCTCTCCCCGGAGCAATCTAGTCAGTTCCACTCACCAGCTCGATCCCTTTCCTCCTGCAAGTTTCTTTCCTTCAAGTATCCATCCAATTTCCTTTTCAAATCATTGATTGTCTCTGCTTCCACCACACTCGTGGGCCAAGACATTACCACCCACAACATAAAAAATTCCACCTCATCAAGGATGGGAAATACTTACATCTTCTATATTTGCTTATTCTCTATTTCTATGAGAATAGACTGGCAGTCAACATGAAAGGAAACCCAAAAATCTTCGAGCAGCATGTAAATGATAAGTGGGTAGTAAGAGGTTGAGTCGGGCCTATTAGGGACAAAAAGGATAATATAAGCTTAGAGGTGCAGGGCAATGTTAATCTACTTAATGAGTACTTTGCATCAGTGATCACTAAGGAAGTGGAATTTGACAAAATATCAGTTGAAGTGAAGAAAGTAGAGGCAATGGAGAGAGTACAAATTAGGAGAGGGAGGTACTAAAAAGACTGGCTGTGCTTAGGGAAGATAAATCACCTGGTCCGGATGGCTCACATCCCAGGTTGCGAAAGGAAATGCGGATGCAGATAACGGAAGGGCTTGCTATAATCTTCCAATCTTCCCTGGATACGGGGGAGGTGCCAGAGGATTAAACAGTGGCAAATGCGACACCCTTATTCAAGAAAGGGTGTAAGGACAGTCCGGGTAACTACAGGCTAGTTAGATTAACAGCAGCGGTGGGTAAGGTTTTAGAAAGAATAATCAGGGTAAAAAATCAACAGTCACTTGGAGAGGTTCGAGTTAATTAAGGAGAGTGAGCATGGATTTATAAATGGGAGTTCATGCTTGACTAATCTAACTGCATTTTTTGATGAACTAACAGAGCAGGTTGATGAAGGGAATGCAGTGGATGTTGTTTATATGGATTTTAAGGAAGCGTTTGACAAGGTACCACATAAAAGGGCGGTTAACAAAATTGAGGTTCGTGGTATAGGAGGGTCAGTGTCCAATTGGATAGAAAATTGGTTTAAGGACAGAAAACAGCGAGTCTTATTAAATGGTTCTTTGTCAGACTGGAGGATAGTCGACAGTGGTGTTCCCCAAGGGTCAGTGCTAGAACCACTGCTTTTTTTGCTCAAGGTAATTGACTTGGATCTTGGAATACAGAGTAGAATCTCAAAATATGCCGATGACACCAAACTTGGAGGAGCGGCAAACAGTGAGGATGATATGAACTGCCTGCAACAGGACAGTGATAGGCTAGCAGAATGGGCAGACAGGTGGCAGATGGAATTTAATAGTGACAAGTGTGAGGTGATGTATTTTGGCATAAGGAATAGGGAGAGGCAATATATACTTAATGGCACAGTTCTAAAAAGTGTGCTGGAATAGAGGGACTTGGGGTTCATGTGCATCAATCTTTGAAGGTGGCAAGTCATATTGCGAGAGTGGTTCGCAAAGCATATGGGATCTTGGGCTTTATAAATAGAGGCATTGAGTACAAAAGCAGGGAAGTTATGCTGAACCATTATAAAACTCTGGTTAGGCCCCAATTGGAGTGTTGCTTCCAGTTCTGCTCAGCAGACTTTAGAAAGAATGTGAGGGTCCTTGAGAGGACGCAGAGGCGATTTACCAGAATGGATCCAGGGATGGGGGATTTTAGTTACAAGGTTAGGTTGGAAAAGCTAGGATTATTCTGCCTATATCAAAGGAGATTAGTGGAGAATTGATAGAGGTGTATAACACCTCTAGAGAACAGGCCATCCTGGACTGGGTATTGTGTAATGAGAAAGGATTAGTTAACAATCTTATAGTGTGGGGTCCCTTGGGGAAGTGCGCCCATAATATGATAAAATTCTTCATTAAGATGGATTGTGAGAGAGTTGATTCCGAGACTCGGGTCCTGAATCTAAATAAAGGAAACTATGAAGGTATGAGGCGGGAGTTGGCTATGATAGATTGGGGAACGTTACTTAAAGGGTTGACAGTGGATAGGCAATGGCTAGCATTTAAAGAGCGCATGGATGAATTACAACAATTGTTCATTCCTGTCTGTGCAAAAGTAAAACAGGAAGGGTGGCTCAACTGTGGTTTACAAAAGAAATTAAGGAAAGTATTAGATCCAAGGAGGAGAAATATAAAATGGTCAGAACAAGCAGCAAACCTGAAGATTGTGAGCAGTTTGGAATTTAGCAGAGGAGGACAAAAGGATTGATTAAGAAGGGGGAAATAGAGTATGAGAGTCAGCTAGCAGAGAACATAAAAACTGACTGTAAAAGCTTCTATAGATATGTGTAGAGAAAAAGATTAGTGAAGACAAATGTGGGCCCCTTACAGTCAGAAACGGGGGAATTTATAATGGGGAACAAAGAAATGGCAGACCAATTAAATACATACTTTGGATCTGTCTTCACAAAGGAGGATACAAATTATCTCCCAGAAATGTTGGGGAACATAGGGTCTAGTGAGAAGGAGGAACTGTATGAAATCAGTATTAGTAGGGAATGTTTGGGAAATTGATGGGATTGAAGGCCGATAAATCCCCAGGGCCTGATAATCTACATCCCAGAGTAATTAAGGAAGTGGCCCTTGAAATAGCAGATGCATTTCTGGTCTTTTTTCAAAATTCTATCGACTCTGGAACAGTTCCAATGGATTGGACGGTAGTTAATGTAACTCTGCTATTTAAAAAAAGAGGCTGAAAGAAAACAGCGAATTATATACCGGTTAGCCTGACATCAGTCATGGGGAAAATGCTGGAGTCCATTATAAAAGATGTAATAGCAGAGTGCAATAATAACTCGTCTCCACTCCTAGTATTTCTAAATCCCACACATTCACTATAATGTGAACAATTATTTCCTGTTGTGTCTCTCTCAGATTTGTAAACTTCACTGTATTGGAGTGAGGTGACATCTACTGGCGGGAAGCAAGAACTGCAATCAAGCAGCAGAAACTCCACAGTCTGTCAGGGTTAAAGAAACATTGCAATGTGAGGATACAGCGAAGTGGTTTGATTGGGTAGATGGAGACATGATTCCACTTGTGGTGGTGTCTGAAGCAAAGGCTAGAAATACAAAATTGTCATTAATAAAATAAATGAGGAATTCATGAAAAATGTAGTAACGTAGTGAATGGTTAGAATGTGGATAGAATAGAAAGTGAGATTGGATGGACAGAAGCAGTCTGAAAGGATGGCTGAAACAAAAGGTGAGTGCCCTGAAACATTAACTGTGTTTCTCACAGCACAGATGCTACCAGAGCTGCTGAACACTTCCAGCACTTTCTGTTTTTATTTCAGCATTTGCAGGATGTTGCTTTGATCTGAAAAAAAATGGATGATTGGCTGGGGGGTTCCAGTGAAATTCCACAGCAGCTAATAAAGCTTGACCTGTCAGTGGCTCGTTGGTCTAGGGGTATGATTCTCGCTTAGGGAGTATGGTTAATTAACATGCGAGAGATCCCGGGTTCAAATCCCAGACGAGCCCTGGTCTGCTGGCATCTTTAGATTAAGGTTATCTATTGGTTTCAGCCTTGCAGAAGGTGGAATTGACTTCCATACGGAGCTGGCTTGAGGACCAGACAACTGGATTCAAAGAGCTTGTCGACAAAATTGCAATTAACTAAATGTACAGATAGCCAAGTGGGAATATAAAGTTGTTGCTGTAATTGTGACCTGACTCCAAAAACAACAGGACTGGGTTCTGGACTGGAATGGAATGGAATTCTTCAGTGTTTCTGTTGTTTGGCTTGCATTGACTCATCGATTTTCTTGTTTTTCACTTTGTCGATGCCTTTGAATAATTGTGGATCCTTCTTCAGGGTGTCTCCTTTCACCAGGTAGTTCTGACCTCCGATGATGTTGATTGTAATCAGCTTCAATTCGCTGATAGTTTTGGAAGTGAGCAGATTTCCTTTGCTTGAGTCTACAACATGGAACTCAGTCTGACATGTGGACCCATGGGAGGATTTGAATGTCATCCCTGCGTTGGAGTTGCATCCATCCAATAAGAGACCGAGTAGAAGTGACAGTTCTGTCAGTCGAATATGAGACTTTTAATGGCAGGGTTGTGAGTTTGAGTGCCATTCTGTTTTTCCCTTTTTTAAGGCTTCATGAGCAGAGAGTACAGGGAGTGTTTGAAATGAGCAAGTCTCGCTTTGATTCAGGACTCTTACCTCTCAGCAGCATCTCACTATGAAAGATTGAATTTGATCTCATTTCATTCTCAGCTCGGGGTCTGTGCGGCTCAGTGGCACTTCTGGCTGTCTCCCGCTTCACAATCCATCAGTACTGAGAAAGCAATGGGGAATATTACTCACATGTTGTGTTCTTTAATTTTTTGGAAAACTTGAATGTATGTATTTTCTTCCAAAACAAGGACACCAAGCCACTGTTAATGTCGGGCTGAAATAGCTCAGTTGGGAGAGCGTTAGACTGAAGATCTAAAGGTCCCTGGTTTAATCCCGGGTTTCAGCAATTTCGCTTCCTTATGTGTCCCTTGCCTTGGTTCTGATTTTCCAGTTGCACAATTTACTTTGAGATTATTTACCAAGCACCAGTGGATTGAATTTGAGAAACAACACAGAATCATTTACAACATAGAAGGTGGTCATTTGGCCTATCACGTCCATGCTGGCTCTCCCCGGAGCAATCTAGTCAGTTCCACTCACCAGCTCGATCCCTTTCCTCCTGCAAGTTTCTTTCCTTCAAGTATCCATCCAATTTCCTTTTCAAATCATTGATTGTCTCTGCTTCCACCACACTCGTGGGCCAAGACATTACCACCCACAACATAAAAAATTCCACCTCATCAAGGATGGGAAATACTTACATCTTCTATATTTGCTTATTCTCTATTTCTATGAGAATAGACTGGCTGTCAACATGAAAGGAAACCCAAAAATCTTCGAGCAGCATGTAAATGATAAGTAGGTAGTAAGAGGTTGAGTCGGGCCTATTAGGGACAAAAAGGATAATATAAGCTTAGAGGTGCAGGGCAATGTTAATCTACTTAATGAGTACTTTGCATCAGTGATCACTAAGGAAGTGGAATTTGACAAAATATCAGTCGAAGTGAAGAGAGTCGAGTCAATGGAGAGGGTACAAATTCGGAGAGGGAGGTACTAAAAAGGCTGGCTGTGCTTAGGGAAGATAAATCACCTGGTCCGGATGGCTCACATCCCAGGTTGCGAAAGGAAATGCGGATGCAGATAACGGAAGGGCTTGCAATAATCTTCCAATCTTCCCTGGATACGGGGGAGGTGCCAGAGGATTAAACAGTGGCAAATGCGACACCCTTATTCAAGAAAGGGTGTAAGGACAGTCCGGGTAACTACAGGCTAGTTAGATTAACAGCAGCGGTGGGTAAGGTTTTAGAAAGAATAATCAGGGTAAAAAATCAACAGTCACTTGGAGAGGTTCGAGTTAATTAAGGAGAGTGAGCATGGATTTATAAATGGGAGTTCATGCTTGACTAATCTAACTGCATTTTTTGATGAACTAACAGAGCAGGTTGATGAAGGGAATGCAGTGGATGTTGTTTATATGGATTTTAAGGAAGCGTTTGACAAGGTACCACATAAAAGGGCAGTTAACAAAATTGAGGTTCGTGGTATAGGAGGGTCAGTGTCCAATTGGATAGAAAATTGGTTTAAGGACAGAAAACAGCGAGACTTATGAAATGGTTCTTTATCAGACTGGAGGATAGTCGACAGTGGTGTTCCCCAAGGGTCAGTGCTAGAACCACTGCTATTTTTGCTCAAGATAAATGACTTTGATCTTGGAATACAGAGTAGAATCTCAAAATATCCCGATGACAACAAACTTGGAGGAGTGGCAAACAGTGAGGATGATATGAACTGCCTGCAACAGGACAGTGACAGGCTGGCAGAATGGGCAGACAGGTGGCAGATGGAATTTAATAGTGACAAGTGTGAGGTGATGTATTTTGGCATAAGGAATAGGGAGAGGCAATATATACTTAATGGCACAGTTCTAAAGAGTGTACTGGAATAGAGGGACTTGGGGTTCATGTGCATCAATCTTTGAAGGTGGGAAGACATATTGCGAGAGTGGTTTGCAAAGCATATGGGATCTTGGGCTTTATAAATAGAGGCATTGAGTACAAAAGCAGGGAAGTTATGCTGAACCATTATAAAACTCTGGTTAGGCCCCAATTGGAGTGTTGCTTTCAGTTCTGCTCAGCAGACTTTAGAAAGAATGTGAGGGTCCTTGAGAGGACGCAGAGGCGATTTACCAGAATGGATCCAGGGATGGGGGATTTTAGTTACAAGGTTAGGTTGGAAAAGCTAGGATTATTCTGCCTATATCAAAGGAGATTGAGTGGAGAATTGATAGAGGTGTATAACACCTCTAGAGAACAGGCCATCCTGGACTGGGTATTGTGTAATGAGAAAGGATTAGTTAACAATCTTGTTGTGTGGGGTCCCTTGGGGAAGTGCGCCCATAATATGATAAACTTCTTCATTAAGATGGAGAGTGAGAGAGTTGATTCCGAGACTCGGGTCTTGAATCTAAACAAAGGAAACTATGAAGGTATGAGGCGGGAGTTGGCTATGTTAGATTGGGGAACGTTACTTAAAGGGTTGACAGTGGATAGGCAATGGCTAGAATTTAAAGAGCGCATGGATGAATTACAACAATTGTTCATTCCTGTCTGTGCAAAAGTAAAACAGGAATAGTGGCTCAACTGTGGCTTACAAAAGAAATTAAGGGAAGTATTAGATCCAAGGAGGAGAAATATAAAATGGCCAGAACAAGCAGCAAACCTGAAGATTGTGAGCAGTTTGGAATTTCGCAGAGGAGGACAAAGGGATTGATTAACAAGTGGAAATAAGCTTGCAGAGAACATCAAAATTGACTGTAAAAGCTTCTATAGATATGTGAAGAGAAAAAGAGTAGTGAAGACAAATGTGGGTCCCTTCCAGTCAGAAACGGGGGAATTTATAATGGGGAACAAAGAAATGACAGACCAATTAAATACATACTTTGGATCTGTCTTCACAAAGGAGGATACAAATTATCTCCCAGAAATGTTGGGGAACATAGGGTCTAGTGAGAAGGAGGAACTGTATGAAATCAGTATTAGTTGGGAATGTTTGGGAAATTGATGGGATTGAAGGCCGATAAATCCCCAGGGCCTGATAATCTACATCCCAGCGTACTTAAGGAAGTGGCCCTTGAAATAGCAGATGCATTTCTGGTCTTTTTTCAAAATTCTATAGACTCTGGAACAGTTCCAATGGATTGGATGGTAGTTAATGTAACTCCACTATTTAAAAAAAGAGGCAGAAAGAAAACAGCGAATTATATACCGGTTAGCCTGACATCAGTCGTGGGGAAAATGCTGGAGTCCATTATAAAAGATGTAATAGCAGAGTGCAATAATAACTCGTCTCCACTCCTAGTATTTCTAAATCCCACACATTCACTATAATGTGAACAATTATTTCCTGTTGTGTCTCTCTCAGATTTGTAAACTTCACTGTATTGGAGTGAGGTGACATCTACTGACGGGAAGCAAGAACTGCAATCAAGCAGCAGAAACTCCACAGTCTGTCAGGGTTAAAGAAACATTGCAATGTGAGGAGACAGCGAAGTGGTTTGATTGGGTAGATGGAGACATGATTCCACTTGTGGTGGTGTCTGAAGCAAAGGCCAGAAATACAAAATTGTCATTAATAAAAGAAATGAGGAATTCATGAAAAATGTAGTAACGTAGTGAATGGTTAGAATGTGGATAGAATAGAAAGTGAGATTGGATGGACAGAAGCAGTCTGAAAGGATGGCTGAAACAAAAGGTGAGTGCCCAGAAACGTTAACTGTGTTTCTCACAGCACAGATGCTGCCAGAGCTGCTGAACATTTCCAGCACTTTCTGTTTTTATTTCAGCATTTGCAGGATGTTACTTTGATCTGAAAAAAAATGGATGATTGGCTGGGGGGTTCCAGTGAAATTCCACAGCAGCTAATAAAGCCTGACCTGTCAGTGGCTCATTGGTCTAGGGGTATGATTCTCGCTTAGGGAGTATGGTTAATTAACATGCGAGGAATCCCGGGTTCAAGTCCCGGACGAGCCCTGGTCTGCTGGCATTTTTAGATTAAGGTTATCTATTGGTTGCAGGCTTGCAGAAGGTGGAATTGACTTCCATACGGAGCTGGCTTGAGGACCAGACAACTGGATTCAAAGAGCTTGTCGACAAATTTGCAATTAACTAAATGTACAGATAGCCAAGTGGGAATATAAAGTTGTTGCTGTAATTGTGACCTGACTCCAAAAACAACAGGACTGGGTTCTGGACTGGAATTCTTCAGTGTTTCTGTTGTTTGGCTTGCATTGACTCATCGATTTTCTTGTTTTTCACTTTGTCGATGTCTTTGAATAATTGTGGATCCTTCTTCAGGGTGTCTTCTTTCACCAGGTAGTTCTGACCTCTGATGATGTTGATTGTAATCAGCTTCAATTCGCTGATAGTTTTGGAAATGAGCAGATTTCCTTTGCTTGAGTCTAGAACATGGAACTCAGTCTGACATGTGGACCCATGGGAGGATTTGAATGCCACCCCTGCGTTGGAGTTGCATCCATCCAATAAGAGACTGAGTAGAAGTGACAGTTCTGTCAGTCGAACATGAGACTTTTAATGACAGGGTTATGAGTTTGAGTGCCATTCTGTTTTTCCCTTTTTTAAGGCTTCATGAGCAGAGAGTACAGGGAGTGTTTGAAATGAGCAAGTCTCGCTTTGATTCAGGACTCTTACCTCTCAGCAGCATCTCACTATGAAAGATTGAATTTGATCTCATTTCATTCTCAGCTCGGGGTCTGTGCGGCTCAGTGGCACTTCTGGCTGTCTCCCGCTTCACAATCCATCAGTACTGAGAAAGCAATGGGGAATATTACTCACATGTTGTGTTCTTTAATTTTTTGAAAAACTTGAATGTATGTATTTTCTTCCAAAACAAGGACACCAAGCCACTGTTAATGTAGGGCTGAAAAACTCAGTTGGGAGAGCGTTAGACTGAAGATCTAAAGGTCCCTGATTCAATCCCGGGTTTCAGCAATTTTGCTTCCTTATGCGTCCCTTGCCTTGGTTCTGATTTTCTGGTTGCACAATTTACTTTGAGATTATTTCCCAAGCACCAGTGGATTGAATTTGAGAAACAACACAGAGTCATTTACAACATAGAAGGTGGTCGTTTGGCCTATCACGTCCATGCTGGCTCTCCCCGGAGCAATCTAGTCAGTTCTACTCACCAGCTCGATCCCTTTCCTCCTGCAAGTTTCTTTCTTTCAAGTATCCATCCAATTTCCTTTTCAAATCATTGATTGTCTCTGCTTCCACCACACTCGTGGGCCAAGTCATTACTAACCACAGCATAAAAAATTCCACCTCATCAAGGATGGGAAATACTTACATCTTCTATATTTGCTTATTCTCTATTTCTATGAGAATAGACTGGCTGTCAACATGAAAGGAAACCCAAAAATCTTCGAGCAGCATGTAAATGATAAGTGGGTAGTAAGAGGTTGAGTCGGGCCTATTAGGGACAAAAAGGATAATATAAGCTTAGAGGTGCAGGGCAATGTTAATCTACTTAATGAGTACTTTGCATCAGTGATCACTAAGGAAGTGGAATTTGACAAAATATCAGTCGAAGTGAAGAGAGTAGAGACAATGGAGAGAGTACAAATTAGGAGAGGGAGGTACTAAAAAGGCTGGCTGTGCTCAGGGAAGATAAATCACCTGGTCCGGATGGCTCACATCCCATGTTGCGAAAGGAAATGCGGATGCAGATAACGGAAGGGCTTGCTATAATCTTCCAATCTTCCCTGGATACGGGGGAGGTGCCAGAGGATTAAACAGTGGCAAATGCGACACCCTTATTCAAGAAAGGGTGTAAGGACAGTCCGGGTAACTACAGGCTAGTTAGATTAACAGCAGCGGTGGGTAAGGTTTTAGAAAGAATAATCAGGGTAAAAAATCAACAGTCACTTGGAGAGGTTCGAGTTAATTAAGGAGAGTGAGCATGGATTTATAAATGGGAGTTCATGCTTGACTAATCTAACTGCATTTTTTGATGAACTAACAGAGCAGGTTGATGAAGGGAATGCAGTGGATGTTGTTTATATGGATTTTAAGGAAGCGTTTGACAAGGTACCACATAAAAGGGCGGTTAACAAAATTGAGGTTCGTGGTATAGGAGGGTCAGTGTCCAATTGGATAGAAAATTGGTTTAAGGACAGAAAACAGCGAGTCTTATTAAATGGTTCTTTGTCAGACTGGAGGATAGTCGACAGTGGTGTTCCCCAAGGGTCAGTGCTAGAACCACTGCTTTTTTTGCTAAAGGTAATTGACTTGGATCTTGGAATACAGAGTAGAATCTCAAAATATGCCAATGACACCAAACTTGGAGGAGTGGCAAACAGCGAAGATGATATGAACTGCCTGCAACAGGACAGTGATAGGCTAGCAGAATGGGCAGACAGGTGGCAGATGGAATTTAATAGTGACAAGTGTGAGGTGATGTATTTTGGCATAAGGAATAGGGAGAGGCAATATATACTTAATGGCACAGTTCTAAAGAGTGTACTGGAATAGAGGGACTTGGGGTTCATGTGCATCAATCTTTGAAGGTGGGAAGACATATTGCGAGAGTGGTTTGCAAAGCATATGGGATCTTGGGCTTTATAAATAGAGGCATTGAGTACAAAAGCAGGGAAGTTATGCTGAACCATTATAAAACTCTGGTTAGGCCCCAATTGGAGTGTTGCTTTCAGTTCTGCTCAGCAGACTTTAGAAAGAATGTGAGGGTCCTTGAGAGGACGCAGAGGCGATTTACCAGAATGGATCCAGGGATGGGGGATTTTAGTTACAAGGTTAGGTTGGAAAAGCTAGGATTATTCTGCCTATATCAAAGGAGATTGAGTGGAGAATTGATAGAGGTGTATAACACCTCTAGAGAACAGGCCATCCTGGACTGGGTATTGTGTAATGAGAAAGGATTAGTTAACAATCTTGTTGTGTGGGGTCCCTTGGGGAAGTGCGCCCATAATATGATAAACTTCTTCATTAAGATGGAGAGTGAGAGAGTTGATTCCGAGACTCGGGTCTTGAATCTAAACAAAGGAAACTATGAAGGTATGAGGCGGGAGTTGGCTATGTTAGATTGGGGAACGTTACTTAAAGGGTTGACAGTGGATAGGCAATGGCTAGAATTTAAAGAGCGCATGGATGAATTACAACAATTGTACATTCCTGTCTGTGCAAAAGTAAAACAGGAATAGTGGCTCAACTGTGGCTTACAAAAGAAATTAAGGGAAGTATTAGATCCAAGGAGGAGAAATATAAAATGGCCAGAACAAGCAGCAAACCTGAAGATTGTGAGCAGTTTGGAATTTAGCAGAGGAGGACAAAGGGATTGATTAACAAGTGGAAATAAGCTTGCAGAGAACATCAAAATTGACTGTAAAAGCTTCTACAGATATGTGTAGAGAAAAAGATTAGTGAAGACAAATGTGGGCCCCTTACAGTCAGAAACGGGGGAATTTATAATGGGGAACAAAGAAATGGCAGACCAATTAAATACATACTTCGGATCTGTCTTCACAAAGGAGGATACAAATTATCTCCCAGAAATGTTGAGGAACATAGGGTCTAGTGAGAAGGAGGAACTGTATGAAATCAGTATTAGTAGGGAATGTTTGGGAAATTGATGGGATTGAAGGCCGATAAATCCCCAGGGCCTGATAATCTACATCCCAGAGTAATTAAGGAAGTGGCCCTTGAAATAGCAGATGCATTTCCGGTCTTTTTTCAAAATTCTATCGACTCTGGAACAGTTCCAATGGATTGGACGGTAGTTAATGTAACTCCGCTATTTAAAAAAAGAGGCAGAAAGAAAACAGCGAATTATATACCGGTTAGCCTGACATCAGTCGTGGGGAAAATGCTGGAGTCCATTATAAAAGATGTAATAGCAGAGTGCAATAATAACTCGTCTCCACTCCTAGTATTTCTAAATCCCACACATTCACTATAATGTGAACAATTATTTCCTGTTGTGTCTCTCTCAGATTTGTAAACTTCACTGTATTGGAGTGAGGTGACATCTACTGGCGGGAAGCAAGAACTGCAATCAAGCAGCAGAAACTCCACAGTCTGTCAGGGTTAAAGAAACATTGCAATGTGAGGATACAGCGAAGTGGTTTGATTGGGTAGATGGAGACATGATTCCACTTGTGGTGGTGTCTGAAGCAAAGGCTAGAAATACAAAATTGTCATTAATAAAAGAAATGAGGAATTCATGAAAAATGTAGTAACGTAGTGAATGGTTAGAATGTGGATAGAATAGAAAGTGAGATTGGATGGACAGAAGCAGTCTGAAAGGATGGCTGAAACAAAAGGTGAGTGCCCTGAAACATTAGCTGTGTTTCTCACAGCACAGATGCTGCCAGAGCTGCTGAACATTTCCAGCACTTTCTGTTTTTATTTCAGCATTTGCAGGATGTTGCTTTGATCTGAAAAAAAATGGATGATTGGCTGGGGGGTTCCAGTGAAATTCCACAGCAGCTAATAAAGCTTGACCTGTCAGTGGCTCGTTGGTCTAGGGGTATGATTCTCGCTTAGGGAGTATGGTTAATTAACATGCGAGAGATCCCGGGTTCAAATCCCGGACGAGCCCTGGTCTGCTGGCATCTTTAGATTAAGGTTATCTATTGGTTTCAGCCTTGCAGAAGGTGGAATTAACTTCCATACGGAGCTGGCTTGAGGACCAGACAACTGGATTCAAAGAGCTTGTCGACAAAATTGCAATTAACTAAATGTACAGATAGCCAAGTGGGAATATAAAGTTGTTGCTGTAATTGTGACCTGACTCCAAAAACATCTGGACTGGAATGGAATGGAATTCTTCAGTGTTTCTGTTGTTTGGCTTGCATTGACTCATCGATTTTCTTGTTTTTCACTTTGTCGATGCCTTTGAATAATTGTGGATCCTTCTTCAGGGTGTCTCCTTTCACCAGGTAGTTCTGACCTCCGATGATGTTGATTGTAATCAGCTTCAATTCGCTGATAGTTTTGGAAGTGAGCAGATTTCCTTTGCTTGAGTCTACAACATGGAACTCAGTCTGACATGTGGACCCATGGGAGGATTTGAATGTCATCCCTGCGTTGGTGTTGCATCCATCCAATAAGAGACCGAGTAGAAGTGACAGTTCTGTCAGTCGAATATGAGACTTTTAATGGCAGGGTTGTGAGTTTGAGTGCCATTCTGTTTTTCCCTTTTTTAAGGCTTCATGAGCAGAGAGTACAGGGAGTGTTTGAAATGAGCAAGTCTCGCTTTGATTCAGGACTCTTACCTCTCAGCAGCATCTCACTATGAAAGATTGAATTTGATCTCATTTCATTCTCAGCTCGGGGTCTGTGCGGCTCAGTGGCACTTCTGGCTGTCTCCCGCTTCACAATCCATCAGTACTGAGAAAGCAATGGGGTATATTACTCACATGTTCTGTTCTTTAATTTTTTGGAAAACTTGAATGTATGTATTTTCTTCCAAAACAAGGACATCAAGCCACTGTTAATGTCGGGCTGAAATAGCTCAATTGGGAGAGCGTTAGACTGAAGATCTAAAGGTCCCTGGTTTAATCCCGGGTTTCAGCAATTTCGCTTCCTTATGTGTCCCTTGCCTTGGTTCTGATTTTCCAGTTGCACAATTTACTTTGAGATTATTTACCAAGCACCAGTGGATTGAATTTGAGAAACAACACAGAATCATTTACAACATAGAAGGTGGTCATTTGGCCTATCACGTCCATGCTGGCTCTCCCCGGAGCAATCTAGTCAGTTCCACTCACCAGCTCGATCCCTTTCCTCCTGCAAGTTTCTTTCCTTCAAGTATCCATCCAATTTCCTTTTCAAATCATTGATTGTCTCTGCTTCCACCACACTCGTGGGCCAAGACATTACCACCCACAACATAAAAAATTCCACCTCATCAAGGATGGGAAATACTTACATCTTCTATATTTGCTTATTCTCTATTTCTATGAGAATAGACTGGCTGTCAACATGAAAGGAAACCCAAAAATCTTCGAGCAGCATGTAAATGATAAGTGGGTAGTAAGAGGTTGAGTCGGGCCTATTAGGGACAAAAAGGATAATATAAGCTTAGAGGTGCAGGGCAATGTTAATCTACTTAATGAGTACTTTGCATCAGTGATCACTAAGGAAGTGGAATTTGACAAAATATCAGTCGAAGTGAAGAGAGTAGAGGCAATGGAGAGAGTACAAATTAGGAGAGGGAGGTACTAAAAAGTCTGGCTGTGCTTAGGGAAGATAAATCACCTGGTCCGGATGGCTCACATCCCAGGTTGCGAAAGGAAATGCGGATGCAGATAACGGAAGGGCTTGCTATAATCTTCCAATCTTCCCTGGATACGGGGGAGGTGCCAGAGGATTAAACAGTGGCAAATGCGACACCCTTATTCAAGAAAGGGTGTAAGGACAGTCCGGGTAACTACAGGCTAGTTAGATTAACAGCAGCGGTGGGTAAGGTTTTAGAAAGAATAATCAGGGTAAAAAATCAACAGTCACTTGGAGAGGTTCGAGTTAATTAAGGAGAGTGAGCATGGATTTATAAAAGGGAGTTCATGCTTGATTAATCTAACTGCATTTTTTGATGAACTAACAGAGCAGGTTGATGAAGGGAATGCAGTGGATGTTGTTTATATGGATTTTAAGGAAGCGTTTGACAAGGTACCACATAAAAGGGCGGTTAACAAAATTGAGGTTCGTGGTATAGGAGGGTCAGTGTCCAATTGGATAGAAAATTGGTTTAAGGACAGAAAACAGCGAGTCTTATGAAATGGTTCTTTATCAGACTGGAGGATAGTCGACAGTGGTGTTCCCCAAGGGTCATTGCGAGAACCACTGCTTTTTTTGCTCAAGATAAATGACTTTGATCTTGGAATACAGAGTAGAATCTCAAAATATCCCGATGACAACAAACTTGGAGGAGTGGCAAACAGTGAGGATGATATGAACTGCCTGCAACAGGACAATGATCGGCTAGCAGAATGGGCAGACAGGTGGCAGATGGAATTTAACAGTGATAAATGTGAGGTGATGGATTTTGGCAGAAGGAATAGGGAGAGGCAATATATACTTAATGGCACAGTTCTAAAGAGTGTGTTGGAATAGAGGGACTTGGGGTTCATGTGCATCAATCTTTGAAGGTGGCAAGACATATTGCGAGAGTGGTTCGCAAAGCATATGGGATCTTGGGCTTTATAAATAGAGGCATTGAGTACAAAGCCGGGAAGTTATGCTGAACCATTATAAAGCTCTGATTAGGCCCCAATTGGAGTGTTGCTTCCAGTTTTGCTCAGCAGGCTTTAGAAAGAATGTGAGGGTCCTTGAGAGGATGCAGAGGAAATTCACCAGAATGGATCCAGGGATGGAGGATTTTAGTTACAAGATTAGGTTGGAAAAGCTAGGGTTGTTCTGTCTGTATCAAACGAGAGTGAGGGAAGAATTGATAGATGTGTTTTAGGCTATGACAGTTTTAAATAAGTTGGCAAGGAAACATTGTTCCCGTTAACTATTGGTACAAGGACTAGGGGACACAGATTGAAGGTTTTGGACAGGGGATACAGGGGGAATGTGCGCAATAACTTTCTTGCACTGATTGGTGATGATCTGTAACTCGCTGCCCACGAGGGCGGTGGAAATGGAGATAATCGAGGATTACAAAAGGAATTTGAATGGGCACTTGAAGGAAATAATTTAACAGGGCTATGGGGATCGAGCAGACAAGTAATAACTCGTCTCCACTCCTAGTATTTCTAAATCCCACACATTCACTATAATGTGAACAATTCTTTCCTGTTGTGTCTCTCTCAGATTTGTAAACTTCACTGTATTGGAGTGAAGTGACATCTACTGGCAAGAAACAAGAACTGCCGTGATGAGATCAGCCATGATTGTATTGAATGGCAGAGCAGGCTCGAGGGGCTGAATTGCCGACTCCTGCTTCTAGTTCTTATGTTCATAGAATCACACAGCACAGAAGGAGGCCATTCGGCCCCATTGTGCCTCTGCTGACTCTCTAACAAAAAGATGCAATTAGTCCAACCCCCTGCCTATTTCCCCATAATCCTGGAGAATTTCACTTTGAAATATTTGTGCAATTCCTTTATGAAAGTTATAATTGAATCTGTTTCCACCACCCTGTCAGACAATTCATTCCAAATCCGAATCAGTTACTGGGTAAAAAGATCTCTCCTCACCTCCCCTTGACATTTTTGGCCAATTATTTTAAATCTGTGTCCTCTGGTTACTGATCCCCAGGACATTGGAAACAGTTTCTCCCTCTCTACCGTATGAAAATCCTTCATGATTCTGAACATCTCTATTAAATCTTGCCTTAACCTTCTCTACTCTGAAGAGAACAATCCCAGCTTCACCAGCCTGTCCAGAGAACTGACACCCCTCATCTCTGGGATCATTCTAGTAAATCTCCTCTGAACTGTCTCAGAAGCTTTGATGTCCTTTCTAAAGCCTGGTGCCCAGAACTGGACACATTACTCGAGCTGAGATCGAGCCAGCGACGCCCACATCCCACGAACGAATAAAAAAACGCTCCCTAACCAGTCCCCAATTCTTAAGCATTTATAGACGCTCCCTGCCCAGTCTCCAATTCTTATCGATTTACAGACGCTTCCTGACCAGTACCCAATTCTTATCGATTTACAGATGCTTCCTGACCAGTACCCAAATCTTATTCATTTAGAGACGCTCCCTGCCCAGTCCCTAATTCTTATCCATTTACAGACGCTCCCTGACCAGTACCCAAATTTTATTCATTTCGAGACGCTCCCTGCCCAGTCTCGAATTCTTCTCCATCTCCAGACGCTCCCTGCCCAGACCCCAATTCTTATCCATTTATAGACGCTCCCTGTCCAGTACCCAAATTTTATTCATTTAGAGACGCTCCCTGCCCAGTCCCCAATTCTTATCCATTTACAGACGCTCCCTGACCAGTACCCAAATTTTATTCATTTAGAGACGCTCCCTGCCCAGTCTCCAATTCTTATCCATCTCCAGACGCCAATTCTTATCCATTTATGGACGCGGTTTCGGGAAGCCTCACCGGGAAAAGCTTCACCGTCGCCATCCGCAGGGATACAGATGGGATTGTTCCATGTTATTGTGGCCCGGAGGCCCTGCTCCAGCTGTGTGAGCCCGCAAAGTGCGCGGTCTTCTCGCACTTTGTGAATATCCCGCTCCAACTCCGAACCCGCAGCTTCAGCTCCTGACAGAGCTGTCTCTACTGCGCCTGCGCGCCCCGCTCCTGTAACAGATTGGGCGGATTCTAGGCCGCTGAGCATTCTGGGTACCACACCTGTCATTAATGCTATTCTTTCAGCTGATAGGTTTTATTACGTACATTTCATGTCCTGGTATCGTCGTGAGTGTTTTCTTTTGTACCTGTCAATGCCTGGGAGGATAGAGTCAGCTTCACTTTGTAGCCATGAGTTTCTGGTGTGAGAAAGTGGTGTTTAACTCAGTATATTTCAGTTTTTGGTCTGTGACTGTGGGTATTATTCAGTACCTGTTTGTTTCTGCTATTGCTCTGTGAGTTTCACCACATATCTTTCAACAACTTGTATGTGAGCATCAGCTTTTGTCTATATCTATCAGTTTCTGAGAAGTGAGAAAGGGTTTGATTCTATCCCTATCAGTTTCTGTTACATGCATGTGTCTTTAATCTGCACCTCCTCTGAGTGTGTCTTCTTCTCTGTACTTGTAGGTGAGTATGTGTTTTGCTTTGTATCTCTCAGTCTTTGAAGTGTGAGCCTGGGTTTGTCCCTAATTTCCTTTTTTCCTTGCAGTTGGGATATGAAAGAAAGATTTTTACACGTTACCTGCCAACTGCTGCTAAGTGACTGTGGGTTTCACACTGTAACTGTCAATTTCTTGTCTGGTAATGCGAAGTTTACAGTGCACCTGTCAATTTCTAGTCTAGGACTGAGTTGGTTTTACTCTGTCCCTAGCATTCGCTGGTATGTTAGTGTGGGGTTTACATTGTACCTGTCAGTTTCTTGTATGTGAGTGTTGATTTCACTCTGAAAAGAATCATAGATCATAGAATAGTTACAGAACAAAAGGAAGCCATTCAGTTCATTGTGCTTGTGCTGCTTCTCTGCACGAGCAACTCAGCTCATGCCACAGACTCATGTATTCCATGAAAACATGCACTTTCTTTCACTTCAGATAATTATCTTTTACCATTTTGAAAGTCATGGTTGAATCAGCCTCCATCACACTCTCAAACAGTGCATAACAGATCTTAACCACTCGCTGTGCAAAATAAGTTTTTCCTCATGTTGCCTTTGGTTCTTTTGCCATTCACCTTAAATCGGTGTCCTCTGGTTACAGAGCCTTGAATAATATTCCCCATTGCTTTCTCAGCACTGATGGATTGTGAAGCAGGAGACAGCCAGAAGTCCCACTGAGCCACACTGATCCCGAGCTGGGAATGAAATGAGATGAAGTTCAATCGTTCACAGCGAGATGCTGCAGAGAGATAAGAGTCCCGAATCAAAGTGAGACTTTCTCATAGTTTTGCTGAATTTCATTTCAAACACTCCTTGTACTCTCTGCTCATGAAGCCTTAAAAAAGGGAAAAACAAAATGGCACTCAAACTCACCACCCTGAAATTAAAAGTTTAATGTTCGACTGACTGAACTGTCACTTCTACTCGGTCTCTTATTGGATGGATGCAACTGTATTCTTCAACGCAGGGGTGGCATTCAAATCCTCCCATGGGTCCACATGTCAGACTGAGTTCCATGTTGTAGACTCAAGCAAAGGAAATCTGCTCAGTTCCAAAACTATCAGTGAGTTGAAGCTCATTACGATCATCATCATCAGAGGTCAGAACTACCTGGTGAAAGAAAACACCCTGAAGAAGGATCCACAATTATTCAAAGGCATCAACAAAGTGAAAAACAAGAAAATCAATGAGCCAATGCAAGCCAAACAACAGAAATGGGAAAGGTTTCCTTTCCATACCAGAACCCAGTTCTGTTGTTTTTTGGAGCCAGGCTTCAGTTAAAGTTACAACTTTATATTCCTACTTGGCTCTCTGTACATTTCATTCATTCCAATTTTGTCGACAAGCTCTTTGAATCCAGCCCTCTGGTCCTCAAGCAGGCTCCATATGGAAATCAATTCCGCCTTCTGTAAGGCTGAAACCAATCGACGACCTTAAACTAAAAACACCAACAAAGAAGGGCTTGTCCAGGATTTGAACCCAGGATCTCTCACACATTAATTAATCACTTACCCTAAGCAAGAATCATACCCCGAGATCAACATGCCACTGATATCAGAACTTCCTTTTAGCTCCTGTGGAATTTCACTGGCAGCCAAAGCCAATCATCCATTTTTTTTCAGATCAAAGCAACATCCTGCAAACTCTGAAATAAAAACAGAAAGTGCTGGAAATGTTCAGAAACTCTGGCAGCATCTGTGGAGAGAGAAACAGAGTTAACCTTTCAGGGCGTTTCCCTTTTGTTTGAGCCATCCTTTCACACTGCTTCTGTCCACCCAATCTCACTTTCTATTCTATCTAGATTCCACCCACTCACCACCTAAATACATTTGTCATGAATTCCTCATATCTTTTAATAATGACAATTTTATATTTCTGGCCTTTGCTTTGGACTCCACCACAAGTGGTATCATGTCTCCATCAACCCAATCAAACCCATTCACTATTTCCTCACATTGCAATGTTTCTTTCACCCTGACAGACTATGGAGTATCTGCTGCTTGGTTGCAGTTCTTGCTTCCTGCCAGTAGATGGCACCTCACTCCAGTACAGTGAAGTTTACAAATCTGAGAGCCACACAAGAAGAAAAATTGTTCACATTATAGTGAACAAGTCCCTCTATTCCTGCACACTCTTTAGAACTGTGCCATTAAGTATATATTGCCTCTCCCTATTTCTTCTGCCAAAATGCATCACCTCACACTAGTCACTATTAAATTCCATCTGCCACCTGTCTGCCCATTCTGCTAGCCTATCACTGTCTTGTTGCAGGCGGTTCATTTCATCCTCACTGTTTGCCACTTCTCCAAGTTTGGTTTTATCGGCATATTTTGAGATTCTGCTCTATATTCCAAGATCCAAGTCATTTATCTGTAGCAAAAAAAAGCAGTGGTTCCAACAGTGACCCTTGGGGTCGAGCACTGTATTCTGTACAATTTTGGTTTCCTTATTTTATATTTATTTAGAGATACAGCACTGAAACAGGCCCTTCAGCCTACCGAGTCTGTGCTGACCAAAAACCACCCATTTATACTCGCCCTGCAGTAATCCCATATTCCCTACCACCTACCTGCACTGGGAGCAATTTACAACAGTCAATTTACCTATCACCTGCAAGTCTCTGGCTGCGGGAGGAAACCAAAGCACCCAGCAAAAACCCACATGGTCACAGGGAGAACTTGCAAACTCTGCACAGGCAGTAGCCAGAATCAAACCTCGGTTTTTGGAGCTGTGAGGTTGCGGTGCTAACCACTGTGCCGCCCATGACAATGCCACTACGCCATCACCTCCCCTTATCTAAGGAAGGATAGACTTGTCACAGAGGGAATGCAATGGAGATTCACCAGACTAATCCCCTTATGATGAGAGACTGCAGAAACTGGGCCCAAATTCTCTGGAGTTTCAAAGAATGAGAGGTGATCTCATTGAAACTTCCAAAATTCTTACAGGGTGTGACAGGGTAGATATGGATAGGATGTTTCCTCTTTCTAGTGAGTCTGGAAGAAGGGGACACAGTCTCAGAATAAGGACAGGCCATTTGAGACTGAGATGAGCAGGAATTTCTTTACTCAGAGGGTGGGTAATCTGTGGAATTCTTTATCCCAGAGGGCTGTGGAGGCTCAATTACTGAACTTATTCAAGACAGAAATCAATAGATTTCTAAATACTACCGGGATCAAGGGATATGGAGATAGCAGGGAAAAATGGCAAAGAGGGATATGATCAGCCACGATCTGTTTGAATGGCAGAGCAGGCTCAATGGGCTGATTGGCCTAATGCCCCTATTTCCTATCATCCTATGAATCCCAATAATGTACATCAGACGTTAGACCGAGCTATGCATTACATACCAGTTCAAAAATCCCACAGAGATTAAGACTGAAAGATACAGTATCAATTCCATTACTACAAAGTGAAGGACTTGGAGCTTGCAGACCAGCCCATGTATAAGATTGAAAGTTATGTTTTCATTCACAATCATTTTCACAGAGCTAAATATTGAATACCAATCCACAACTTGTACAGGACTACCAAATAAAACCGACAACTGTGAAATACAGTTAATCCATATTTTAAATTAAACACAACGCAAACAAATATTCATACATTGAGAGCGGGAAACAGTGAGAGCAGAGTGGAGCATAAAGAGCCCGGGGTGGGGAGAGAGAGAGAGTAAGCAAGGGTTCACTCAGAGAGCAGGAAACGGTGAAAGCGGAGTGGACAGGAGTCCAAGCAAGCTGGAGGTTGGAAACAAAGTGAATAGTGACATCACAGGAAAGCTGCAAGGTGACTGGTTGTGATTAACGGCTGTTAGGGAGTAACAGTAAATAGTTAGTACACCACTGTTAGGGTGGGTGTGTAAATGGCTGGGTTATAGCATTTCAACAACAGGCAGAATAAAAAGAGTATAAATTAAGTATTAATGATAAGGGACAAGTGAATCGTTGGTGAGTTTTTTGGAGTAAGGTTTATCTTAACTAGTGAACTGTATTGATTTTTAGTGGGATTTATCAGTACTAGGAAAGTTTTATTTATAATTCTAAGGTGTTGTAGTACTGTTAAGGTTTTTTTTAGCAGTAGCAAATGGTCAACTAATGGCAGGGGTGTTTCAACCTTGAGAGTGCACCTCCTGTGATATGTGGGAGCTCCAGGATGCTTCCACTATCTTAGAGAACATTTGTGCCAGGAAGTGCTCTCAATTGTGGCAGCTTGAGCTCTGGGTTTTGGAACTTGAGTGGCAGCTGGTGACACTGCAGTGCATTCGTGAGAAGAGAGCTACATGGATAGCACGTTTATAGATGTGGTCACCCCACAGCTTAAGAGTATGCAGGGAGAGAGGGAATGGGTGATCAACAGGCAGTCAAAAAGAATCGAGTAGGTAGTGCAGGACACCCTGACTGCATGACGCTCTCCAACGGGTATTCAGTTCTGAATATGGAGGACAGTGATGCTTCCCTGGGGAGTGCAGCCAGAGCCAAGTCCATGGCACCATGGGTGACTCAGCTGCAAAGGGAGGTACAAGGAAGACTGGAAAAGCCATAGTGATAGGTGATTCAATAGTCAAGGGAACAATCAGGCATTTCTGTAGCCGCAGACATGAATCCAGGAATGGTATGTTGCCTCCCTGGTGCCAGGATCAAGGATGTCATTGAGCAGTTACAGAACATCCTGAAAGGGGAGGGTGAACAGCCAGCAGTTGTGGTCCACATCGGAACAAACAACATAGGTAGAAATAAGGATGTTGTCCTGCAGTCAGAATTTGGGGAGTGAGGTAAGAAATTTGCAAATGGGACATCAAAAGTAATAATCTCCGGATTACTCCCAGTGCCAAGCGCAAGTGAGTACAGGAATAGAAGAAGACAGATGAATGTGTGGCTGGAAAGATGGTGCAGGAGGCATGGCTTTAGATTCTTGGGACCGGTCGGACGGGTTGCACCTGAACAGAGCTGGGACGGAGTTCCTTGCGGGGCATTTTGCTCGAGCTGTTGGGGAGGGTTTAAATTAGTTTGGCAGGGGGATGGGGACTGGAAGGTAGAGTCAGATGGGACAAAATCAGAAATGAAAATGGAAGGCAGAGAATTAATGGATGAGTCTGGAAGACTGAGGAAACAAAGTTTAGAAAATTAAAAAAGTGTTTGGCAGTGCTCAAGTGTATCTATTTCAATGCAAGGAGTATAGCAAATAAAGCAGATGAGCTGAGGACAGATAGACAGGTGGCAGTATGATATCATAGCTTTGAGAGAAACATGGCTTAAGGAGGGACAGGAATGGCAGCTCAACAGTCTTGGTTACAGGGTTTTCAGACGCGATAGGGAGGGAGATAAGAAAGGAGGGAGAGTGGCAATTTTTGTCAAAGCAACAGTACGGCAGCAATAGAAAGGGATTTTAACCACCCAAACATTAACTGAGATAGTTTTAGTGTAAAAGGAATTGAGGGAGCAGAATTCTTGTGATGCATTCAGGAGAAATATTTTAGCGAATATGTAGCAAGTCCAACAAGAGAGGATGCAGTTTTAGGAAATGAAGATGGGCAGGTGGAAGGAGTGGCAGTGGGAGAGCATTTTGGTGGTAGTGATCATAATTCAGTCAGTTTTAACATAATTATGGAAAGGACAAGGATACAACAAGAGTTAGAGTTCTCAATTGGGGCAAGGCCAACTTTACTAAGCTGAGGAGTGATTTAGCGAAAGTGGACTGGAAACAGGTACTTGAAGGTAAATCAGTGTCAGAGCAATGGGAAGAATTCAAGGGGAGATTCCAGGGGTTCAGAGTCAACATGTTCCCTCAAAGAAAAAGGGTGGGAAGGCCAAATCAAGAGCCCCATGGATGTCAAGGAGCTTATGGGTATGATATGGCAGTAAAGGAAAAATTATGCCCGACACAGAGAACTCAATACTACAGAAAGCTGAGAGGTCTATAGAATGTGGAGGGGGGAAATCAACATTGAAATTAGGAAAACTAAGAGAGGCATGAAAGAATATTGGCAATCAAAATCAAGGTAAACACAAAGATGTTTTATCAATACATTAAGAGTAAAAGGATAACTAAGGAAAGAGGAGGGCACAGAAAAGACCAGAAAGGTAACCTATATGTAGGGGCAGAAGATGTTGGCATTGTTCTTAATAAATACTTTGCATCTGTCTGCACAAAAGAGGGGGACGACGCAGATATTGTAGATAAGGAAGAGGGGTGTGAAGTATTGGATATGATCAACAGAGGGAGAGAGGACATACTAATGGAATTAGCTTATTTGTAAGTTGATAAATCACTAGGGATGGATGAAATGTACCCCAGGCTGTTAAAAGAAGCAAGAGAGGAAATAGCGGAAGGTCTGACCATCGTTTTCCAGACCTCATTGGATACAGGTGTTGTGCTGGAGGATTGGAGGACGGCTAACATTGTACCTCTGTTTAAAAAGGGAGTGAGGGCTAGACCGAATAATTACAGGCCAGTCAGTCTAACCTCAATAGTGGGAAAATTATTGGAATCTAATCAGAGAGACAGGATAAAATGTCACTTAGAAAGGCACAGATTAATCAAGGATAGTCAGCATGGATTTGTTAAGGGAAGATCTTGTCTGAACAACTTGATCGAAATTTTGAAGAATTAACAAGGAAAATAGATGAGGGTAGTGCAGTTTATGATGTGGTCTACATGGATGTAAATGTAGGGGGCATGATCAAGAAGTTTGCAAATGACACAAAGATTGGCCATGTGGTAAATAGCAAGGAGGATAACTGTAGGCTGCAGGAAGATCTTGATGGTCTGGTCAGATGGGCAGAAAAATGGCAAATTGAATTCAATCCAGAGAAGTGTGAGGTGATGCATTTGGGGAGGTCAAACAAGGCAAAGGAATACACGATTAATAGGAAAATGCTGAGATGTGTAGAGGAAGTGAGGGACCTTGGAGTAAATGTCCACAGATCCTTGAAGGTAACAGGACAAGTTGATAAGGTGGTTAAAAAGGCATATGGAATCCTTTTTTTTTCGACGAGGTTTAGAATATAAGAGCAGGGAGGTTGTACTGTAACTGTATAAATCATTAGTAAGGCCACAACTTGAGTACTGTGTGCAGTTCTGATCACCTCATTACAGAAAGGATGTAATTGCCCTGGAGAGGGTACAGAGGAGATTTATGAGGATGTTGCCGGGACTGGAAAAATGCAGCTATGGGGAAAGATTGGATAGGATGGAGCTGTTCTCCTTGGAACAGAGGAGGCTGAGGGGAGATCAGACTGAAATGTACAAAATTTTGCGGGGCCTGTATAGAGTTGAAGTTGAAGGGCCTGTTCACCTTAGCAGAGAGGTCAGTGACTAGGGGAATAGATTTAAAGTGATTGATATAAAGATTACAGAGGAGATGAGGAAAAGTTTTTTTTCAGCCAGAGGGTGGAGGGGGTCTGGAACTCACTGCCTGATAGGGGAGTTGAGACAGAAACCCTCAACTCATTCAAAATGAGTCTGGATATGCACCTCAAATGACGTAATCTGCAGGGTTATGCACCAAATGCTGGAAGGTGGGATTAGAATGGGTGGACAGTTTTCATCTGGCACAGACACAATGGGCCAACTGGCCTCTTCCTGTGCCATAAACTTACTTTGATTCTATAAATTACCCAGCTGCTGCAGTGGAATTTGAACTCATGTCTCTGGTCCATTAGTGGAGACTTTTGGATTACTCGTCCTGTAAAGTAACCACAAAATCACCATACCCCTGGATGAGAGTTTTTACAGGTTTGTAATTTTATTTTCAGATACGGCACTGAAACAGGCCCTTCAACCCACCGAGTCTGTGCCAACCAACAACCACCCATATACACTAATCCTACATCAATCCCATATTCCCTCCCACATCTTCACACGAGGGGCAATTTACCTAACAACCTGCAATTCTTGGGCTGTAAGAGGAAACTGGAGCACACAGCAGAAATCCACGCGGTCACAGGGAGAACTTGCAAACTCCGCAGAACTGAACCCAGGTCAGTGGAGCTTTGAATCTGCAATGCTAACCACTGCGCCACTGTGCCGCCATAATGTGGAGTTCAGTCTACACAAATGGAATTGATAATCTATTTCACTCTGATCATGTATGAGATGTTTTTGGCTGGAAAATAATGCGTATCATAGACAACTGTATTTTTTATTTCCGCAGTCTGGGTGAGTTCTGTCCAGGCATCTAATTTACATCACAGTTTACACTTCATATCAGCATTGCTCAATCTGATACTGTATGTGATTTTTGGACTGGCAATGATTAGATCAATCTACACTAATGGAATTGATACTGTATGAGTTTTTGGAATAGTATGTAATGTTTAGGTCAATGTGCACTAATAGAATTGATACTGTATTTCAATTTGATATTGTATGAGTTTTTAGAATGGTATATAATGTTTAGATCAATCTACACTAATGGAATTGATACTGTATTTCAGTTTGATATTGTATGAGTTTTTAGAATGGTATATAATGTTTAGATCAATCTACACTAATGGAATTAATACTGTATTTCAGTTTGATATTGTATGAGGTTTTAGAATGGTATATAATGTTTAGATCAATCTACACTAATGGAATTAATACTGTATTTCAGTTTGATATTGTATGAGGTTTTAGAATGGTATATAATGTTTAGATCAATCTACACTAATAGAATTAATACTGTATTTCAGTTTGATATTGTATGAGTTTTTAGAATGGTATATAATGTTTAGATCAATCTACACTAATGGAATTAATACTGTATTTCAGTTTGATATTGTATGAGTTTTTAGAATGGTATATAATGTTTAGATCAATCTACACTAATGGAATTAATACTGTATTTCAGTTTGATATTGTATGAGTTTTTAGAATGGTATATAATGTTTAGATCAATCTACACTAATGGAATTAATACTGTATTTCAGTTTGATATTGTATGAGGTTTTAGAATGGTATATAATGTTTAGATCAATCTACACTAATGGAATTAATACTGTATTTCAGTTTGATATTGTATGAGGTTTTAGAATGGTATATAATGTTTAGATCAATCTACACTAATGGAATTAATACTGTATTTCAGTTTGATATTGTATGAGGTTTTAGAATGGTATATAATGATTAGATCAATCTACACTAATGGAATTAATACTGTATTTCAGTTTGATATTGTATGAGGTTTTAGAATGGTATATAATGATTAGATCAATCTACACTAATGGAATTAATACTGTATTTCAGTTTGATATTGTAAGAGGTTTTAGAATGGTATATAATGTTTAGATCAATCTACACTAATGGAATTAATACTGTATTTCAGTTTGATATTGTAAGAGGTTTTAGAATGGTATATAATGTTTAGATCAATCTACACTAATGGAATTAATACTGTATTTCAGTTTGATATTGTAAGAGGTTTTAGAATGGTATATAATGTTTAGATCAATCTACACTAATGGAATTAATACTGTATTTCAGTTTGATACTGTATGAGTTTTTAGAATGGTATATAATGTTTAGATCAATCTACACTAATGGAATTAATACTGTATTTCAGTTTGATATTGTATGAGTTTTTAGAATGGTATATAATGTTTAGATCAATCTACACTAATGGAATTAATGCTGTATTTCAGTTTGATATTGTATGAGTTTTTAGAATGGTATATAATGTTTAGATCAATCTACACTAATGGAATTAATACTGTATTTCAGTTTGATATTGTAAGAGGTTTTAGAATGGTATATAATGTTTAGATCAATCTACACTAATGGAATTAATACTGTATTTCAGTTTGATATTGTATGAGTTTTTAGAATGGTATATAATGTTTAGATCAATCTACACTAATGGAATTAATACTGTATTTCAGTTTGATACTGTATGAGTTTTTAGAATGGTATATAATGTTTAGATCAATCTACACTAATGGAATTAATACTGTATTTCAGTTTGATATTGTATGAGTTTTTAGAATGGTATATAATGTTTAGATCAATCTACACTAATGGAATTAATACTGTATTTCAGTTTGATATTGTGTGAGGTTTTAGAATGGTATATAATGATTAGATCAATCTACACTAATCGAATTGATACTGTATTTCAGTTTGATATTGTGTGAGGTTTTAGAATGGTATATAATGTTTAGATCAATCTACACTAATGGAATTAATACTGTATTTCAGTTTGATATTGTATGAGGTTTTAGAATGGTATATAATGATTAGATCAATCTACACTAATCGAATTGATTCTGTATCTTTCAATTTCACAGCGTGCGTGAGTTCTGAACTGGTATCTAATTTGTGTCTCAGCTTACAATATCTTTCAGCACCTTTGAAACTTTCACTGTAATGAATGTTGGACTTGTATGTAACTTGTACCTCAGGGTACACTATGGGGATGTTTAAACATCCTTTATAATGAATGGGTGTGAGCTTTGGGTATGATATTTAATTTAAATCTCAGGGTACATCGTTAGCTTAGATTCTGTGCCATTCAATCAGTAACGTGTGCCAAATCTATCTGATATTTAATTGCTCGCTGAGTCTGCATTATATTTAGATTGACACATTGTATTTCAATCTGCTAGTGGGTGTGATTTTGACCTGGGATTGATGTATCTGACTGTCAGTGGGACTGAATTGGGGCGAAATGGAAACAACTTCTTTTTCTCCTGCTTTGTTTGATTGAAAATGTGTCTCTGGAACTCGGGATCAATGTGGGCCTGACTACTTCTGCAGTCTGAGACTAGGGAACTGATGAACTGTCTATCCCTCTGTACTCTGAGTGATAATGTACCTACTGTGTGTGAGAGGAGCTGGCTGCACTGTTCCTTGTGCCTCGAGTGCAGCAACCATCACATTCATCACGATACCTTCAAGTATTTGCCTGTATGAAGAAAAAATATATCTTATAACTCAAGAACAAGTGAGGGGCAAAATATCAAAGAGGTGAATTTAATTTCTCAATTAATAATCATTAAGAACACCCACTAATGAAAACCGGTGTCAGTATCAGCCTCCACTGAAGTACTGAAGCTCCCAGCTCCTGCATCACAAGTGTTCTGGGCAGATCCATCCAGACAAAACACTGCACTGGGATCATCCCAACTGCTCTATGCTCTACACATATTTCCAGCCACCCTGCTTCATATGCACAAATTTAAAAAAATGAAGCCCGATATGTATATCCCTCAATTCATTTCTCCCCATACACTTGTTCATTTGTTCCACCTCCCCTTAAGTGCATCAATACTATTCACCCCAACCTCTCCCTGTGATAGAAAATTCCAGATTCTATCCATTCACTGCATAAATACATTTTTCATGAATTCCTCATTGGTTTTATGAATGTTGATTTTATATTTTTGGCTCTTATTTCAGAAACCACCACAAGTGGAAACATGTCTCTGTGTATTCTATAAAAGCCCTTCACTATTTACTCACTTTTTTTCATTTGTTAGTGTGATGTAGGCATCACTGGCTATGCCAGCATTTATTGCCCATTACAAATTGCCCTTGACAAAGTGGTGGTGAGCTGCCTTCTTGAGCCGCTGCAGTCCTTGAGATGCAGGAATACCAACAGTGCTGTTTGGAAGGGAGTTCCAGGATTTTTACCCAACGACAACGAAGGAATGGCGATACAGTTCCAAGTCAGGATGGTGTGTGGCTTGGAGAGGGACTTGCTGGTGGTAGTGCTCCCTTGCATCTGCTGCCCTTGTCCTTCTCGGTAGTAGAGGTTCAGAGTTTGGAAGGTACTGTTGAAAAAGCCTTAGTGTGTTGCTGTAGTGCATCATGTAGATTGTACACACTGCTGCCACTGTGCATTAGTGGTGAATGGAGTGAATGTTGAAGCTGCTGGATGGGGGCAATCAAGCAGGCTACTTGAGTGTTGTTGGAGCTGCACTCATCCAGGCAAGTGGAGAGTATTCCATCAAACTCCTGACTGGTGTCTCGTAAATGGTGGAAAGATGTAAAGATGTGGGGAGACAGGAGGTAAGTTGCTCACTGCAGAATTCCTAGCCTCTGACCTGCTTTTGTAGCAAATGCATTTATGTGGCTGGTCCAGTTCAGTTTATGGTCAATGGTAACTCCCCCAATGTTGATGGTGGGGGTTTCAGTGATGGTAATGCCATTGAACATCAAGGGGAAATGATTAGATTCTCTCTTGTTTGAGATGGTCATTGCCTGGCATTTATGTGACGCAAATGTTATTAACCACTTATCAGCCCAAGCCTGGATGTTGTCCAGGTCTTGCTACATCTGGACACGGGCTGCTTCAGTATCTGAGGAGTCATGAATGGTGCTGAACATTGTGCAATCATCAGTGAACATCCCCACTTTCGGCCTTGTGATCCCACTTCTGATAAGTTGTCTTTTGACTTAACTAGAGGCATTTGGGAGCAGCGACGAAGAGCAAACAGAGAGCATGAAAGAATATTGACAAGCAAAATCAAAATGGATCCAAAGATGTTTCATCAATACATTGGAGTAAGAGGCAACTGAGGAAAGAGTAGGGCCCATCAGGGTGGAAGATGTGGGTATGTTTGTTAATGAATACTTTACTATCTTCACAAATGAGGGGGTGATGCATATATTGTAATTAAGGAGAAGGAGTGTGAAGTATTGGACATGATAAACTGAGGGAGAGAAGAAGTATAAATGGGATTAGCATCCTTGAAAGTGGATAAATCATCAGGACTGGATGAAATGTACCCCAGGAGGTTAAAAGAAGCCAGGAAGGAAATAGTGGAAGGTCTGACCATCAGTTTCCAATCCCTCACTGGATACAGGTGTGATGCCAGAAGATGGGAGGTCTCGTAACGTTGCAATAAAAGCAAAATTCTGCAGATGCTGGAAATCTGAAATAAAAACTATTAGCGCTGGAAATACACAGCAGGTCTGGAAGCATCTGTGGAGAGAGAAGCAAAGTTAATGTTTCTGTTCTGATGAAAGGTCACTGACCTGAAATGTTAACTTTGCTTCTCTCTCCACAGATGCTGCCAGACCTGCTGTGTATGTCCAGCACTTTTTGTTTTTATTGCTAACATTGCACCATTGTTGAAAAAGGAAGCGAGGGAACAATTAAAGGCCAGTCAGCCTAACCTCAATAGTGGGCGAATTATTGGAATTAATTCTGAGAGACAGGATAAACTGTCACTTAGAAAGGCTCAGATTAATCAAGTATCATCAGCATGGATTTGTTCAGGGAAGCTCCTGTCTGACGAACTTGATTGAATTTTTTGAAGAAGTAACAATGAGGATTGTGAGGATAGTGCAGTTGATGTGATCGACATGGATTTTAGCAAGGCTTTTGACAAGGTCCCACATGGCAAACTGGTTAAAAAAACATAAAAGCGCATGCGATCCAGGGGAATGTAGCAAGCTGGATACAAAATTGGCTCAGTGGCAGGAAACAAGAAGGAATTGGTTACGGGTGTTTTTGCAACTGGAGGACTGTTTCCAGTGGTGTTCCACAGGGCTCACAACTAGGTCCCCTGCTTTTTGTGGTATATATTAATGATATGGACATAAATGTAGAGGGCACAATCAAGATGTTTGCAGATGACACAGAAATTGTCCGTGTTGTTGATAGGGAGGAGGATAGCTGTACACTGCAGGAAGATATCAATAGACTGGTCAGGTGGGCAGAAAAGTGGTAAATGGAATTCAAATTGGACAAGTGTGAGGTGATGCATTTGGGAGGTCAAAAAAGGCAAAGGAATACACAATTAATGGGAGAACACTGAACGGTGCAGAGGAAGTGAGGAACGTTGGAGTGAATGTCCACAGATCCCTGAAGTAGCAGTACAGGTCAATAAGGTGGTTCAGCAGGTATATGGAATCCTTTCCTTTATTAACTGAGGTATAGAGTATAAGGGTGACCTGGTATCCATGTCAATAAGTCACTGACAGCTAACATGCAGGTGCAGCAAGCAATTAGAAAGGCTAATAGTATGTTAGCCTTTATCACAAGAGGATTTGAGTACAGAATTAGTGAATTCTTGCTTCAATTGTATAGAACCTTGGTTAGACCGTACTTGTAGTACTGTGTACAGTTTTGGTCTCCTTACCTTAGGAAGGATATTATTGCCATGGAGGGAGTTCAACGAAGGTTCATCAGACTTGTTCCTGGGATGGTGGAACTGTTCTATGAAGAGAGATTGGGAAACTGGGACTGTATTCTCTAGAGGTTCGAAGAATGAGAGGTGATCTCATTGAAACCTACAAAATACTTAAAGGACAGTCAGGGTAGATGCAGCTAAGATGTTTCCCCTGGTTGGGGAGTCGAGAACCAGGGGACGCATTTTCAAAATAATGGGGAAGCCACTTAGGACAGAGATGAGGAGAAATGTTGTTCCTCAGAGGGTTGTAAATCTTTGGAATTCTGTACCCCAGAGGGCTGTGGAAGCTCAGTCATTGACTATGTTTAAAGCAGAGATTGACAGATTTCTAAATACAAATGACATAAGGGAATATGACGAAAGTGTGGGGAAAAGGACATTGAAGTGGATGATCAGCCATGATCATATTGAATGGCGGGGCAGACTCGATGGGCTGAATGGCCGACTCCTGTTCCTATGTTCCGAACCCCACATGATCAGCGAGGCACAGCCTCAGACCGACTTGTCGGGTGGTGTAAACAGATATCACTGCTTCTGATTTTCACCAGAACAGAGAGTGAGATGTAACATTGATCATCAAACAGACTGTGAGAGAATGCAACAGAATAAAACACATGGAGAGACACTGTGGAATAACAAATAGATTAGATTGGAATGTTGAATTCTGATTGGAATGGATAAAACACCAGGAACAACAGATTAAATTGGGATTCTCATCACTATATTGATCTGAGACAGAAAAGCGAAACTGATGGAAAGAAGGGAAGAAGGAAGAAAAGAAAGAATGGAACTGTTCAATTTTTTTCAGTTTTTTCACTCGCCCATCAAAGCTGGATTAAAAAAAGTTGCAAATAACAGAGAATTTCACCAAAAAGGGAGATTAAACGCTGCAGAAAGCTTGGATCGAAGGATGTCCCAACAGATCACCTGTTTAACTGTCTCCTCACTGGGGGATTTCAATCAGTCAGCAATATTATTCGCGACCTTTTTTTTGTTAATGAACCCAGAACTGTCACTTGGTGTTAATATCTGTGTTCCGACTCCTGAATAATAAAATTGTGAGTTTCTCGATATTTTCTGGACACATTTCCTGCTGAAAGAACTCAGAACTCTTTTCTAATTTACACAATACTATATACACACTCATCAAGCCTCCGAAGCTAGCATCCTTGGTGCTGCTCTCTCTTCTCCCAAACCTCATCTCATGTGACTGTTACATCATCACTCTGACAGTGGGAGTGGTTGATCCCACTGTCTTCAGCATTAACCCTTTACATCCTTATACTGCACTGTCTGTCCAAAAAAATCAGTGGAGGGAACTTGATTTATCGAAACACCAACAGCTGCCAGTTGAAAATCAACTCAACCCATCAGAGAGAGAGAGAGAGAGAGACTGTCAGAGAACTTCCTGCATCCAGTCCTGACCCTGTTACACTCAGCAGATGCTCACCCAGACCCCACTCTCATCAACACTGAACATTTTTACTGAGACACTTCAAATACTGTTTATAAAAGGCAGGAAAGGTCAAAGTTCACACAGTTGTATTGAATCGAACAAAGTTTAATATATTCTGAACTTTTCTCAGTAACCACGAGACATAGGTTTTCTTATTTGGTTACTTTGATTTTTCTTGTTCCTGACTGACAAATATTCCAAACCTCAGATAAACCCAGTTGTGGGCGGCACAGTGGCGCAGTGGTTCGCACCGCAGCCTCACAGCTCCAGGAACCTGGGTTCGATTCCGGGTACTGCCTGTGTGGAGTTTGCAAGTTCTCCCTGTGTCTGCGTGGGTTTTCTCCGGGTGCTCCGGTTTCCTCCCACAAGCCAAAAGACTTGCAGGTTATAGGCCATTATAAATTGTCACTAGTATAGGTAGGTGGTAGGGGAAATATAGGGACAGGTGGGGATGTTTGGTGGGAATGTAGGATTAGTCTAAATGGGTGGTTGATGTTCGGCATAGACTCGGTGGGCCGAAGGGCCTGTTTCAGTGCTGTATCTAAAATCTAATCTCCCACTTGCGTCATGTCCCAGTCTCGGTTAAAAGCAACACATAATGACACAAACACTCTGCAACACAGAACGCGGTCACACGTTCCTTCAGTGAGATTAATGTCAAGCTGTTTTCCAGGTTGAATGGAACGGTGAACAAATTTCTATCAAAGAAATTACCTTTGAAATATCAGGACTGAATTTCTGGACAAGGAGGAACAGCCATTCCAAACTCACATCCTTCACAAAGGTTGTTTTCTCCTGTGACTGAAATTCATCATGTAACTTGAATTATGAGTTCAAGACACAGATGTGAACTTCTGAAGCATGTTGCTAATAATGACATAAGGCTCTGCTGGGAGTTGAACCCAGGATCTTCTATTTAATAGGCAGGTGTTTTAGCCAACTAAGCTACAGAACCAAATAACAAATGTTTCTACAGTTGAAATCAGAAGAGGGCACTATATTCTCATCCCATTTCTCCACTGGTCACAACATATTTTAAACATTTCTCACTTCCTGATACAGTCAATCATATGCTCTATTTTTCTCTGTACTGAGAATGAATGTTTTGGAAGAAAATACATACATTCAATTGTTTCTGAAAGGTTACAGAACACAACATATGAGTAATATTCCCCATTGCTTTCTCAGTACTGATGGATTGTGAAGCGGGAGACAGCCAGAAGTCCCACTGAGCCGCACTGACCCCGAGCTGAGAAAGAAATGTGATAAAGTTCAATCTTTCACAGCGAGATGCTACAGAGAGAGGAGTCCCGAATCAAAGTGAGACTTTCTCATACTGTTGTTGAATTTCATGTCACACACTCCTTGTACTCTCTGCTAATGAAGCCCCAAAAAAGGGGAAAAACAGAATGGCACTCAAACTCACAACCCTGAGATTAAAAGTCTCATGTTCGACTGACTGAACTGTCACTTCTACTCAGTCTCTTATTGGATGGATGCAACTGTATGCTCCAATGCAGGGGCAGCTTTCAAATCCTCCCATGGATCCACATGTCAGTCTGAGTTACATGTTGTAGACTTAAGCAAAGGAAATCTGCTCACTTCCAAAACTATCAGTGAGTTGAAGCTGATTACGATCAACATCATCAGAGGTCAGAACTACCTGGTGAAAGAAAACACCCTGAAGAAGGATCCACGATTCTTCAAATGCATCAAAAAAGTGAAAAACCAATAAATCCATGAGTTAATCCAAACCAAACAACAGAAACACAGAAGAATTCCATTCCATACCAGATACTAGTCGTGTTGTTCCTGTATCCAGCTCTCAGTTACTGCTCCACCTTCATACACCCCCTTGGTGATCTGTACATTTTGTTCATTTCAATTTTGTCGACAAGCTCTTTGAATCCAGTTCTCTGGTCCTCAAACAGGCTCCGCATGAAAGTCAATTCCGCCTGCAACCGATCAATGACCTTCAACTAAAAACACGAAAGAGAATGGGCTCGTCCGGGAGTTGAACCCGGGATCTCTCGCATATTAACCAATTGTATACCCAAAGCGAGAATCATACCTCTAGACCAACGAGCCACTTACAATACATATATTTTTAGCTCCTGTGGAAAAGCTGTTCATCCATTTTTTTTCAGATCAAAGCAACATCCTGTAAATGCTGAAATCATAACAGAAAGTGTTGGAAATGTTCAACAGCTCTGGCAGCATCTGTGGAGAGAGAAACACAGTTAACGTTTCAGAGTGTTCACCTTTTGTCTCAGCCATCCTTTCAGACTGCTTCTGTCCATCCAATCCCACTTTCTATTCTATCCACATTCTAACCATTCACTACGTAATTAAATTTTTCATGAATTCCTCATTTCTTTTATGAATGACAATTTCACATTTCCGGCGCTTGCTTCGGACACCACCACAAGTGGAATCATGTTTCCATCTACCCAATCAAACCCCTTCACTATTTCCTCACATTGCAATGTTTCTTTAACCCTGACAGACTGTGGAGTTTCTGCCGCTTGATTGCAGTTCTTGTTTCCTGCCAGTAGGTGTCACCTCACTCCAATACAGTGAAGCTTACAAATCCGAGAGAGACACAACAGGAAATAATTGTTCACATTATAGTGAATGTGTGGGATTTCGAAACACGAGGAGTGGAGACGAGTTATTATTGCATTTTGTCAAAACAAACATAACTTATAATGTTGTGTTAAATCCATCACTCTGTTTTCTTGACTCTGCGAGTGACCTGGAGTCATTGAGTCACTGAGTCATTTGTGGGATAAAAGGAGGCCATTCGCCCCATTGAGTCCATGGCGGCTCTCCAGGGAACGATCCAGTCAGTCCCACTCGAATGCTCGATCCCCGTAGCCCTGTAAATTTATTTCCGTCAAGGGCCCATCCAAATTTTGTAATCATCGATTGTTTCCACTTCCATCACCCTCATGGGCAGCGAGTTGCAGATCATTACCAATCACTGTGTAAAAAAGGTTCTTCCGCACATTCCCCCTGCATCTCTTGCCCAAAACATTCAATCTGTGTCCCTAGTCCTTGTACCAATAGTTAATGGGAACAATTTTTCCTTGCCAACTTATCTAAAACTGTCATAGCCTTATACACCTCTATCAATTCTCCCCTCAATCTCCTTTGATACAGGCAGAACAACCCTAGCTTTTCCAGCCTAACCTTGAAACTATAATCCTCCATACCTGGAACCATTCTGGTAAATCTCCTCTGCATCTTCTCAAGGATCCGCACATTCTTTCTAAAGTGTGGTGAGCAGAACTGGACGCAACACTCCAATTGGGGCCAAACCAGAGCTTTATAATGGTTCAGCATAATTCCCCTGCTTTTGTACTCAATGCCTCTATTTATAAAGCCCAAGATCCCATATACTTTGCTAACCACTCTCGCAATATGTCTTGCCAACTTCAAAGATTGATGGACATGCACCCAAGTCCCTCTGCTCCTGCACATTCTTCACAACTGTAGCATTGAGTATATATTGTCTCTCCCTGTTCCTTCTGCTAAAATACATCACCTCACATCAGTCACTATTAAATTCCATCTGCCACCTGTCTGCCCATTCTGCTCGCCTATCACTGCTCTGTTGCAAACAATTCATATCATCCTCACTGTTTGCCACTCATCCAGGTTTGGTGTTATCGGCATATTTTGAGATTCTACACTATATTTCAAGATCCAAGTCATTTATCTGTAGCAAAAAAAGCAGTGGTTCTAGCACTTACCCCTGGGGAACACCACTGTCGACTATCCTCCAGTCTGACAAAGAACCATTTAATAAGACTCACTGTTTTCTGTTCTTAAGCCACTTTTCTATCAAATTGGACACTGATCCTCCTATTCCATGAACCTCAATTTTGTTAACCACCCTTTTATGTGATACCTTGTCAAATACTTTCATAAAATCCATATAAACAACATCCACTGCATTCCCTTCATCGACCTTCTCTGTTAGTTCATCAAAAAATGCTGTTAAGATGAGTCAAGCATGAACTCCCATTTATAAATCCATGCTCGCTATCCTTAATTAACTCAAACCTCTCCAGTGACTGTTGATTTTT
>NW_027142045.1:900000-1049511 GCF_036365525.1 Heterodontus francisci
AAACTCTCTCTGTCTCCAAATCCATTTTGGCAGGAATATTAAAAACCAAGAATGTTATCTGAATGGTGATGGATTGAAGAAATCTGAGATGCAGAGGGATATGCGTATCCTGGTGCATGAATTGTATAAGGTTAGTCTGCAGGTTCAGCAAGTAATTAGGAAAGCTAATGGAATATTATCATTTATTGTGAGCGGAATAGGACACAAAATTAGGGTGTTTATATTTCAGTTATACAGAGACCTCATCTGGAGTACTGTGTACAGTATTGGTCTCCTTATTTAAGAAAGGATGTAAATGGGTTGGAAGCAGTTCAGAGAAGTTTTACTGGACTAAAACCTGGAATGGGCGGGTTACCTTATGTTGAAAAGCTGGACAGGCTCCTCTTATATCAGCTGGAGTTTACAAAAGTAAGAGGCGACAGGATTGAAGAATATAAGACTCTGAGTGTGGGACAGAGCAAGTGAGGGAGACAGAGAGAGAAACAGAGAGAGAGAGAGAGCTCAGTTCATCTGCTGCTGAAACCCTCATCCATGTCTATGTTACCTCAAGACTTGACTATTCTAACACTCCTGGCTGGTCTCCCACATTCTACTATCTGTAACCTTCTGATCATCCAAAACTCTGCTGCCATCTTCTAATTTACATTAAATTTTGTTCACCCAACATCCCTGTGCTCACTGACCTACATTGGCTCTTGGTCCAGTAAAACCTCAATTTTAATATTCTCACTCATGTGATCAAATCCCTCATGTCCTCAACCCTCTGATTATCCCAATCCCCTGTCCATTACCAATATTCCTGAAACTTGTTCATCTTAAAGTCTTTTTCTAATTCCCTTTTTAAAGTGAGTTTCTTTCCCTCTGTCTCTCTCCCTGACCACACATTTCATCTCTCCAGCTCCACTGGTGCTGTGGAAGTTTGGATCCATAAAATGGTATGAGCTGCACTGCTGGTCACATCCAGCACATTGTACAGGAAACCCAGGCTGGCCGGGGTGCTAGCGTGTGTGTAACGTGTGTGTGTCTGTAGTGTGAGGAAGGGACTGAATATGGTCTCAATCACCCACTCCAGCAGCTGTGATGTACATCTTTGAAACTTGGTCTTTGCATGTCCACTGACCGCCTGTGTTAGTCACTCTCAGCTGTACATACATTCAGGAGCACGAAGAATCCCCTCCAGTGTTATTTAAAGGACGAGGCATCCAACCTACAGATGAGGGGCTTTTAACTTACTTCTGCCATTGTAAAGTTAGTCGAGGTGCTCTGGATGTTTTCTGGAGGTTGTGTTGTGAGCTGCTGCAGACATTCAGGGTCGACGGAGGATTTGGTGACCCAACTCTGGACGAGGTATGGGGACTGTAGTTACAGTGTCGCTGTGTCTGTAACATGATCAACAAATGGAGCAGAGGCTGCAGAGAGGGGAAGCTCTGTAAAGAGCGAGGAGGAGAGGGCTCTGCCTTACATACCTTGTGTTTTCCAAGAGCAAAAACAGCAGTGGTCCTAATACTGAGCCCTAGGGAACACCACTGTCTACTGTCATTGAGTCTGAACAACAACCTTTCACCACTTCTCTCTGTTTACTGTTCCTTAGTCAATGTTATATCCACACTGTCACTGTCCCTTTAATCCATAGGGTTCAGTTTTCCTAACCTGTCTATTGAATGTCACTTAATGAAACACCTTTTGAACGTCCATATATATAACTTCAATCACACCACCCTCATCAACCCTCTCCATTGTTTTATCAAATAACTCCATCATGTTTACCTCACCACCACCTCTCTCCACTCCTCCACTGTTGTTAAATTAACAGATTGCTTATCCGACATCCAGTACTGGATGAGCAGAAATTTCCTCCAATTAAATATTGGGAAGACTGAAGACATTGTTTTCACACCCCACGTCAACTCTGTTCCCTTGCTATTGATCCCATCCCTCTCCCTGGTAACAGTCTGAGATTCGGACAGTATGTTTACAACCTTGGTGGCACATTTGAACACAAAATGAGCTTGAACCTCATTTCAGGATATCATTACAACCGCCTATTTCCACCTCAGTAACATCGCCCGACTTCACCTCTGTCTCAGCCCATCTGCTGCTGAAACCTCATTGATGCCTTTGTCACCTCTAGATGTGATTATTCCAACTCACTCCTGGCTGATCTCCCACATTCTACTCTCTGTAACCTTGAGGTCATCCAAAACTCTGCTGCCCATGTCTTAGCTCACACCAAGTCCCGTTCATCTATCACTGACCGACATTGGCTCCCAGTCAAGCAATGTCTTGATTAAAAAATTCTCATCCTCGTTTTCAGATGCCGCCATGGTCTCTCCCCCACCCCACCCCCATATATCTGTAATCTCCTCCACCTCCACAACCCACTGCGAGACATGTGCTCCTCTAATTTCAGCCTCTTGTGTAGCCCTGATTTTAATCCCTACACCACTGGCGTCCGGCATTTCAGCTGCCTAGGCCCAAAGTTCTGGAATATCCTCACGGCACAGTTTTCTTTTTTCATTCTTTCATGCGATGTGGGTGTCACTGACAATACCAGCATTTGTTGCCCATCCCCAATTGCCTTTGATAACTGAGTGGTTTGCTGGACATTTCAGAAGTCAGTTTAGAGTCAACCACATCGTTGTGGGTCTGGAGTCACATGGAGGCCAGACCATATAAGGATGGCAGATTTCCATTGCAAAAGAACATCAATAATCCAGGCTGTTTTTTTTTTAACGATGATCAATGATAGTTTCATGGCACCATTGATGAGAATAGCTTTCAAATGCAGATTTGTATTAATTAATTGAATTTTATAACTTATTGAAATTTAAATTGCACCAGTTGCCACGGTGGGGTTTGAACCCATGTCCTCAGAGAATCAGCCTGATCCTCGGTATTACAATTTTGGTAATATTACCACGACGCTACGGTCACCACCTTTCCGTCTCGCTTTCCTCCTTTCAAGTACTCCTTAAAACCTATCTCTTTCTTCAAGCTGTTGGCCATCTGATCTAATATCTCCTGTTGTGTCTCAGTGTCATACTTTGCTTCATAATGATCCTGTGAAGTACTTTGGGATGTTTTATAACATTAAAAGCACTACATAAATATAAGTTGTTGTTGAGGTTTGCCACACATGCTTTGTCATCACCATATTCCTACTGCTGTCTATTTATTATTCCTTGTTTTTCAAAGCAATGAATATATTTGTCCTGGGTTATGAAATTTCCCCATCAGTGACATTAAACTCTGTCTGGTCAGTAAATACAGTGTCTACCCCATCTCTCCTATTTTTCAAATAGGGTGTAACATTTACAACCCTCCAGCCCTCTGTCACAACTCCTATATCCAAGGAGGATTGAAAGATTCTGTCCAGTGCCTTCGCTATTCCCACCTTCCCTTCCCTCAGCATCTCTCATACATCCCATCCAGACCGGATAAATGTTCTACTTTATTGTGGTACAAACAGTGCTGGACTGAAAGGGGTTAACTGAACCTGTTTGTTCAGTGACTGGAATTAATGTCAGTCTCCATGGACCCTAATTGTTTCACTGGAGGGTTTCCATCTTCTAATAATATGGGAGTCATTTCAATGTATTATCACATAGTGTCAACAGGAGCATCAAACCCGGCAGTAAGAGGGACCAACAGCTACAGACAGAGTAAGAGGATAGATCAGAATCTGGGAACAATAGATTGTAATGTTACAACAATGGACAGGAGTTTCATCTGGCAATTTGACGATCTTTCCACATATTATGACTGGTACTTATTAGACTATCGGATCGTTTTAGCTCTTCAGGTTATTCAATATATTTACTATCCCATCCTCGCTATTATTGGTGTTCCTGGTAAGACTCTTTATCCAGCTATTAATTCTATAAACCGTGTTTAACTGAATTACTGCCCCTGTCATTTTCTCATCCCTCTTTGCTGTTGTTGTTACTCCTGGTGAGTCTTTGATAAAGGCTGTAAACTCTACGAAGCATTGCTAATTTTGTTACTGGTCGTGTAATTTTCTCTCTTGGCGTTGCTTGTGTTTATGTTCCTGGTAAGACCTTGTATAGAGCTATCAGATTGTTGCTGCGCCTAATCTGCACTTCCTCTTGAAGAATTCACAGAATCGGACTGGTGGAAGGTATATCAATGTTTATTCACACATTAAATCATCAGGTACAAGCACTCACTACTTGCATGTTATACTACCCCAAGACACGAGGTGATCAGTCTCGGAATGGCAGCTGCCCTTCTATTCTCTGAGTCCATGACTCAGGGAATTTTCTTGAGTGTTCTTCCTCGGGGTTCTCGTGCTGTCACCATTTTCAGCCATTGTCTACTGTGAGTCTAATCATACCTCATGCCAATAGAAACTCCTTTATCTGGTTTGTGCAGGGACACTGTCTGGTAGAATCTCTCTCTTGTTTCAGCCTGCTTTTCTGTATGGTCCACAATTCCTTGACCATCTGTTTGCTGTGCTCCTTCTAACCAGCCCCTCTATGTTTCAAAACGTTGTGTATTGTTGTGTGACGAGCCTCATTGTTTCAATTACGTTTTTATGTGTTTTTCCTGAGTCTACACCCACCACCACACACACCCCCCCCCCACCCCCCGTCCCCCTCTGATCATGCAGGGCTATGCCCAATGGATCACACTCTCATGTCTCTCAGGTAGTACACTTGTGCAATTATAATTTCATTGTTAACGCAAGATTATAAGTAGAAAGCATAGTTAAAGAAAGCACAATGTTAACATTGTTGTTACTTAATTAATCACTTGTGCGAGCATAACGCAGTCGCAATTTAACTTTTAGAATACATTTGTCATTCATTAATTCATTTTAAGTATCGACCAATAGTTATACAACTACCCTCGTGTTACATAATTAATTGTCAATATTTTAATGGAGCAACTTCGAATACTGATTGCCTTTAAGGTCGCTGTCCAACCTGTGTTCATACATCCTCTCACATTCCTTAATCAATTTCTTAAGTTTCCAAATTAAGTATGTCACATCTATCACCATGACACCCGAAACGACTATCAGGACATGGGAGATATTTCTAATCCAGGGTGTATCTTTACGTTTGACCCCCAGTTCCATAAGTCTTCCCACCAGGTAGAATCATTATCTCATCAATCTCAACTTGTATCATCTTCCACTGTTGTTCCAGATTGTAGTACACTACAGCAATGGTTTCTCGTTGCTGCCTCTCTTGACCCAAACGTTTGGGCAATGGCTGAATAGCTTATTAATATTCCCGCAGGTAATTGATCAAGTCGTCCTTAATACTTTCTGTAACAATTATCGTTTCTGTCTTTCTTTTATGTATGCCGACCAACTCCGTCTTCTCTACTCAAGTTGGTATTTGTGGGTTGACAAGCGACGTACTGTTGCTCACCAGACAAATCCGGTTATGTCCATACTGGTACTTCTTCATTGTGGTGGTTAAGCAATATCTCCCCTTTGCCTTATAGGCCACATGGGTTAACCTGATAATGCCTTCCTAGTTTCCATGGTGCAATTTACAGTGGTATTAAATCCACATTTTGATTCTGCTGTTTTATATGTATGTATATATATATATATATATAGGGTGAGGACATATGACCACCTGGTTTTCCAGACGACACTTAGACAAAGTTGTCCCAATTATCTCCTTACCAATTTTCACAACACAGGTCAATATATCATAGTATTTTCTGTAATCCTCTCCTCGCTGCATCTACTATTCTCTGCAGTAATAGGACAGATGGAAAAAAGTTTGCCATCTGCTGACACAAAACATCTCGCTTCCCACAGAGGTATGTACTCGGTCAAACAGTTACACAGGTACATACTGTCAGAGTTTATATCAATCAGTGGGGGAAACATGTGCTTGTGTCACCACAAAGTGACTGCAGCTAGTTCGGCATGCTGCACACTTAAACTCGCCAGTAACTGTAAGGCAATGTCTTTAATAGGTTTTCCATTATGATCCTGTATATGTAATCCGCACTTTGCCTGCCGAATCCCATCCTCCACTGCAGATGAACCGTCAACAAAAATGTTGAGTGCTGGTTTGATTTCTGTCTTCTTCCTTTGTACACCCCCGCCCCGCACTGATTTTGACACAAAATGTCCCTTGACGGCCTTTTCTGTCAAAACCTGACACTCATGGGGTGCAGCCTGGTAGATTAAATTGTATGCCAAGCATGTCAAAGTATTTTCCTTTTTTACTGAAAAATATCTACCTTGCAAGAGCATTGTCCACCGAGCAATGTGATTCTGACTAACATTACCGTCCTTCAGTCATCCATCCACTAACAACTGGAAGGGCGTGTGTTCAGTTAGGATAGTAACAGGGCTGAGGGTGACAATATAACATTACCGTCCTTCAGGCATCCATCCAGTAACAATGGAAGGGTGTGTGTTCAGTTAGGATAGTAACGGGGCTGAGGCTAACAATATAACATTACCGTCCTTCAACCGTCCATCCAGTAACAACTGGAAGGGCGTGTGTTCAGTTAGGATAGTAACGGGGCTGAGGCTGACAATATAACATTACCGTCCTTCAACCGTCCACCCAGCAACAACTGGAAGGGTGTGTGTTCAGTGAGGATAGTAACGGGGCTGAGGCTGACAATATAACATTACCGTCCTTCAACCGTCCATCCACTAACAACTGGAAGGGTGTGTGTTCAGTTAGGATCGTAACAAGGCTGAGGCTGACAATATAACATTACCGTCCTTCAACCGTCCATCCAGTAACAATGGAAGGGACAAAAACAAGAAATGCCGGATTCACTCAGCAGGTCTGGCAGCATCTGTGGAAAGAGAAGCAGAGTTAACGTTTCGGGTCAGTGACCCTTCTTCGGAACAATGGAAGGGTGTGTCTTCAGTTAGGATAGTAACAGGGCTGAGGCTGACAATATAACATTACCGTCCTTCAACCGTCCATCCAGTAACAACTGGAAGGGTGTGTGTTCAGTTAGGATAGTAACGGGGCTGAGGCTGACAAAATAACATTACCGTCCTTCAGTCATCCATCCAGTAACAACTGGAAGGGTATGTGTTCAGTTAGGATAGTAACGGGGCTGAGGCTGACAATATACCATTACCGTCCTTCAGTCATCCATCCAGTAACAACTGGAAGGGTGTGTGTTCAGTTAGGATAGTAACAGGGCTGAGGCTGACAATATAACATTACCGTCCTTCAGTCATCCATCCAGTAACAACTGGAAGGGTGTGTGTTCAGTTAGGATAGTAACGGGGCTCAGGCTGACAATATACCATTACCGTCCTTCAGTCATCCATCCAGTAACAACTGGAAGGGTGTGTGTTCAGTTAGGATAGCAACGTGGCTGAGGCTGACAATATAACATTACCGTCCTTCAGTCATCCATCCAGTAACAACTGGAAGGGTGTGTGTTCAGTTAGGATAGTAACAGGGCTGAGGCTGACAATATAACATTACCGTCCTTCAACCGTCCATCCAGTAACAATTGGAAGGGTGTGTGTTCAGTTAGGATAGTAACGGGGCTGAGGCTGACAATATAACATTACCGTCCTTCAGTCATCCATCCAGTAACAACTGGAAGGGTGTGTGTTCAGTTAGGTTAGTAACAGGGCTGAGGCTGACAATATAACATTACCGTCCTTCAACCGTCCATCCAGTAACAACTGGAAAGGTGTGTGATCAGTTAGGATAGTAACAGGGCTGAGGCTGACAATATAACATTACCGTCCTTCAACCGTCCATCCAGTAACAACTGGAAGGGTGTGTGTTCAGTTAGGTTAGTAACAGGGCTGAGGCTGACAATATAACATTACCGTCCTTCAACCGTCCATCCAGTAACAACTGGAAGGGTGTGTGTTCAGTTAGGATAGTAACGGGGCTGAGGCTGACAATATAACATTACCTTCCTTCAGTCATCCATCCAGTAACAACTGGAAGGGTGTGTGTTCAGTGAGGATAGTAACAAGGCTGAGGCTGACAATACAACATTACCGTCCTTCAACCGTCCATCCAGTAACAACTGGAAGGGTGTGTGTTCAGTTAGGATAGTAACGGGGCTGAGGCTGACAATATAACATTACCGTCCTTCAACCGTCCATCCACTAACAACTGGAAGGGTGTGTGTTCAGTTAGGATCGTAACAAGGCTGAGGCTGACAATATAACATTACCGTCCTTCAGTCATCCATCCAGTAACAATGGAAGGGACAAAAACAAGAAATGCCGGATTCACTCAGCAGGTCTGGCAGCATCTGTGGAAAGAGAAGCAGAGTTAACGTTTCGGGTCAGTGACCCTTCTTCGGAACAATGGAAGGGTGTGTCTTCAGTTAGGATAGTACCAGGGCTGAGGCTGACAATATAACATTACCGTCCTTCAGTCATCCATCCAGTAACAACTGGAAGGGTGTGTGTTCAGTTAGGATAGTAACAGGGCTGAGGCTGACAATATAACATTACCGTCCTTCAGTCATCCATCCAGTAACAACTGGAAGGGTATGTGTTCAGTTAGGATAGTAACTGGGCTGAGGCTGACAATATAACATCACCGTCCTTCAGTCATCCATCCAGTAACAACTGGAAGGGTGTGTGTTCAGTTAGGATAGTAACGGGGCTGAGGCTGACAATATAACATTACCGTCCTTCAACCGTCCATCCAGTAACAATTGGAAGGGTGTGTGTTCAGTTAGGATAGTAACAGGGCTGAGGCTGACAATATAACATTACCGTCCTTCAACCGTCCATCCAGGAACAACTGGAAGGGTGTGTGTTCAGTTAAGATAGTAACGGGGCTGAGGCTGACAATATAACATTACCTTCCTTCAGTCATCCATCCAGTAACAACTGGAAGGGTGTGTGTTCAGTGAGGATAGTAACAAGGCTGAGGCTGACAATACAACATTACCGTCCTTCAACCGTCCATCCACTAACAACTGGAAGGGTGTGTGTTCAGTTAGGATAGTAACAGGGCTGAGGCTGACAATATAACATTACCGTCCTTCAACCGTCCATCCAGTAACAACTGGAAGGGTGTGTGTTCAGTTAGGATAGTAACAAGGCTGAGGCTGACAATATAACATTACCGTCCTTCAGTCATCCATCCACTAACAACTGGAAGGGTGTGTGTTCAGTTAGGATAGTAACAGGGCTGAGGCTGACAATATAACATTACCGTCTTTCAGTCATCCATCCAGTAACAACCGGAAGGGTGTGTGTTCAGTTAGGATAGTAACGGGGCTGAGGCTGACAATATAACATTACCGTCCTTCAGTCATCCATCCAGTAACAACTGGAAGGGTGTGTGTTCAGTTAGGATAGTAACGGGGCTGAGGCTGACAATATAACATTACCGTCCTTCTACCGCCCATCCAGTAACAACTGGAAGGGTGTGTGTTCAGTTAGGATAGTAACAGGGCTGAGGCTGACAATATAACATTACCGTCCTTCAACCGTCCATCCAGTAACAACTGGAAGGGTGTGTGTTCAGTTAGGATAGTAACGGGGCTGAGGCTGACAATATAACATTTCCGTCCTTCAACCATCCATCCAGTAACAACTGGAAGGGTGTGTGTTCAGTTAGGATAGTAACGGGGCTGAAGCTGACAATGTAACATTACCGTCATTCAACCGTCCATCCAGTAACAACTGGAAGGGTGTGTGTTCAGTTAGGATAGTAACGGGGCTCAGGCTGACAATATACCATTACCGTCCTTCAGTCATCCATCCAGTAACAACTGGAAGGGTGTGTGTTCAGTTAGGATAGTAACGGGGCTGAGGCTGACAATATAACATTACCGTCCTTCAGTCATCCATCCAGTAACAACTGGAAGGGTGTGTGTTCAGTTAGGATAGTAACGGGGCTGAGGCTGACAATATAACATTACCGTCCTTCAACCGCCCATCCAGTAACAACTGGAAGGGTGTGTGTTCAGTTAGGATAGTAACAGGGCTGAGGCTGACAATATAACATTACCGTCCTTCAACCGTCCATCCAGTAACAACTGGAAGGGTGTGTGTTCAGTTAGGATAGTAACAAGGTTGAGGCTGACAATATAACATTACCGACCTTCAACCGTCCATCCAGTAACAACTGGAAGGGTGTGTGTTCAGTTAGGATAGTAACAAGGTTGAGGCTGACAATATAACATTACCGACCTTCAACCGTCCATCCAGTAACAACTGGAAGGGTGTGTGTTCAGTTAGGATAGTAACAGGGCTGAGGCTGACAATATAACATTACCATCCCTCAACCGTCCATCCAGTAACAACTGGAAGGGTGTGTGTTCAGTTAGGATAGTAACGTGGCTGAGGCTAACAATACAACATTACCGTCCTTCAACCGTCCATCCAGTAACAACTGGAAGGGTGTGTGTTCAGTTAGGATAGTAACAAGGCTGAGGCTGACAATACAACATTACTGTCCTTCAACCGTCCATCCAGTAACAACTGGAAGGGTGTGTGTTCAGTTCGAACAGTAACGGGGCTGAGGCTGACAATATAAGTAACATTTTGAATCACCCAGAAGACGGCCAGCAAATCTTTTTCACACATTGTCAAGACCCTTTCTACTGACGTTAACAAGTGAGATGCGTATTCCACTCGGCAGAATCGGCCATGTTTCTTCTGAAGGAATACCGCTGATAAGGTGGTATCTGTGGTAGCGACATCGAGGGCAAAGGGTAGGGGTGGGTCCGGCACCTGTAACACCGGATTTATGGCCAACCACTGGTGGAATGTTGACGGATTATCATGTAATCCCTGGGGGAGACACATCCAGGTGTACAGTTGTCCGGGAATGTAAACACAAATTTATATTGACACTCTCGTGCCAGCGAGAGTCTGGAAAAACTCCATCTGCCATTTCTCCGCCCTCGTCTCCAACCGATCCATATCCTGCTGTATCCTCTGACAATCCTCATCATTATCCGCAACTCCACCAAGCTTTGTGTTTTGAACAAACTTACTAATCAGACCAGCTACATTTTCCTCCAAATCGTATATATATACTACTAACAGCAAAGGTCCCAGCACTAATCCCTGCGGAACACCACTATTCACAGCCCTCCATTCAGAAAAGCGCCCTTCCACTGATACCCTCTGTCTTCTATGACCGAGCCACTTCTGTATCCATCTTGCCAGCTCACCTCTGCTTCCGTGTGACTTCACCTTTTGCACCAGTCTGCCATGAGGGACCTTGTCAAAGGCTTTACAGAAGTCTGTATGGACAACATCCACTGCCCTTCCTTTATCAATCATCTTCGCCACTTCCTCAAAAAACTCATTCAAGTTAGTGAGACACGACCTCCCCCTCACAAAACCATGCTGCCTCTCGCTACTAATAAGTTCATTTGTTTCCAAATGGAAGTAAATCCTGCCCCGAAGAATCCTCTCTAATAATTTCCCTACCACTGACCAAAGGCTCACCGGCCTGTAATTTCCTGGATTATCCTTGCTATCCTTCTTAAACAAAGGAACAACATTTGCTATTCTCCAGTCCTCTGGGACATCACCTATAGCCAATGAGGATGCAAAGATTTCTGTCAAGGCCCCAGCTATTTCTTCCCTTGCCTCCCTCAGTATTCTGCATCAGATCCCATCAGGCCCTGGGGACTTATTTACCTTAATGCTTTGCAAGACGCCCGACACCTCCTCCTCTGTTCCCACAAACTTCAGAACTCTGTGGAGAATCAGAGTGTAGCTCCTCGGAGAGAATCACTACCCTGTCTTTACATGGCTCATGATTCACCCCCAAGGAATTCAAACCCCACCATCCATCGCCAACCAACCAGGATATTTCCAGAATATTTCCTGGATGCCTTCCACCCGGACAGGCTGCCGGCGATTGCCTGCTAAGATTCCGGTTGCCATAGGACAACTTCACTTTCCCACCACGGATTCCCCATTCTCCACCATTGCCCCCATCTGAGATGCCCCATCACAGCATCCGCTTGATCACCATCCTGCAATAAAAACCTTTTCATGAACATCTTTATCCAACAACACATCCAATTATGCAAACACAACGCAACTATTCACCCTTGTAGATTCCCTTAGTGACTGTCTTGTGGGTTCCCTCGACTTTGCTAGGGATCCTACACAGTGTTTCCCCAGTGTCTGCAGCATGGCTGGTGGAAGGTTGCTGACCTTCACTGGAGAGACTGCATATGGCCTTGCAGGACGTCCTCGAGCAGCTCTGGGCTTTGAGGGCTCGGTTTCGGACTGCACCACCTCGACATGGGCAGCAGCAGCCTGGGCTAGCTGATGGGTAACAGCAAGGACACTGGTGGAGTGACAGTGAAGGGAGAACAAATACTGTCATCCTGAGAGAGGACAGCAGGTTCATGCTACACGGAGACACTGTCACTGCCACGGGGCGACACCTCAGGAATCCTAGTAATCTACTGGATCACAGATTGCTGGACTGTTGTGAGAGCCTGCAAAATCCTTTGAACACTGAGATCCACAGCCATGATGGCAGCAGTCTGATCCTACATGGCAGCAAGCAATCTGAGTCTGAGTTTCCACTACAGCACTGAGACGTTGGGTGTCTGCCATCTGTGCTGCAGTGGAAGCTGAGACAATGGTCACCAACAATTGTATCACAGCTGGGTCCGCTAGTGCTGTCAGGGAGTTAGTGACCACTTCGACAGGGGAAAGAATGTGCTTCAAACTCTGTGCAATGTCCTGTGCCATGTTGGAGTCGGACTCCTCCATGTTCTTTGACAGTGATAACAGACTGTCTGAGAGGCCTGTCAATGGACAAAGTATCTCACTGTACATGTCGATCAGCATTCTCCTGTCTGCTGTTCCAGCAATGTTTACATTTGTGTCCTGTGTATTATAACTCGTTTGTGACCTCGCCCTCCGGTGATCTGACACATGAACTATCCTTTCCCCCTGGCCTGGCTGCAGCTCACTCGTGCTCGGTGACTAACCACGTGCAGATTCCGACTCTATACCAGCCTCTAAGATACACACAGTGAAATAATTTGATCTGGTGACTTTGAGTTTCAGACCAAGTGATGGGACTTCACCAGCAGTCCTGTGCTGCTTCTCTCTCTCTGTCACTTGGAGCTGCTGTGACTGGGAAGCTGGAAGTTTTGGGTTATCATTGGAAAGTATAAAATCAGAAGGGGAGGGTTGTGGTGAGGGATTGGGAATGGGATGGAAAGCAGGAGGTCCATGGTCCCACCATCTGCAGCTTGTACATCTTCCCAGACAATAGGATGAGGGGGAGGTGGGAGTTAAGAAGGAACGTCAGGCAGCAACATAACATCATCCTGAATGCTCTCGGTGATGCCGGATGCCACGGGCTCTGACACAGCCGGTCCTATGATGTGGAGAATCATCTCCTCCCTCAGGCTCAGGGGATGAAGGTATGCCTGGTCCCCACCGGATCACTGCTGCTCCCTGTGTTTATGAGCCACCTTGTCCTGTAAGAGAGAGGGCAGAATGTCACTGATTGTGTTGCACTGTGTTTGGGTGATGTGCCTGCCATAGCTGAAGAGCTGGAGGCATGTGGAGGCAGGGAGAGGTGGATGTGAGGCTGGTATCAGTGGAAGGTGTGTGAGGGTGAGATGGAGTATGTGAATGTTAGGTGTGGGTCCTGAGTGTTAGGGACAGCTGATGGGTGAGTGATGGGGGTGTGGTTCATTGAGCAGTGTGAGAGGTTACTGGTGTTGACGGCAGGAGATGTCATGTGGAGATGAATTCACTGACATTGACCACCCGTGTGAGTTCATTTAACTTCTTCTGGCTCTTCTGCCAGGTCCTCGGGGCCAGACTTCTTGCACTGACCTCCCTAGCCACCTGCTCCTATTCACTTCGAAGTGCATTTCTTGAGGGTCTGCACCCCACCCCATGGGAACATGGCCTGTCTGCTCATGTCACCCTCCATGGCTAAGGCCTCCAGCACCACATCCGTGAACCGCAGAACCCTCTCTCTGTCCTAGTATTCCATTTACCTTGTCTCTAATTGCGGCATTTCACAGTCAGCAGCAGCCTCCTGTGATTCAGTGCAACTTCCCTTTAAGAGGAACAGACTGTGTTTAAGAGCTGAATCCTGGATGAAACACGAGCCAGCCTCACACAACCTTAGGGCCCAGCAGACAGACAGCACCGCGTGTAACCCTAGGCGGTACATAGAATTCGTGGAAATGAGAAGGCAGCAGGAAGTTTGTGTGTCACCTGCCTGAACATGAATAGGCAAGGGCAGATCACGAATTACAATCCTTACACCCGAAAAGCGAAGCAACCCCGATTTTCTCGCTATATCAATCTTCCTTTCATGTCCTCACTCGCTCTCTACACTCTCTGTCTATTTCTCATAGAATCAGAGACTGATGCAGTACAAAAGGAGGCTATTCGGCCCATTGTTTCAGTGCTGTCTCTTGGAATGAGCGACTTAATGAATTCCACCACCAACACCGCCCCCCCCCCTCAACTTTCTGCAGTCTCCTTTCTTTCCTATTCAAGTATTTGCTGAATTCTCTTTTGAATGATATTATTGAATCTGCTTCCATCATGTTTTCAGGCAGTGAATCCCATATCCCAACAACTCGCTGTGTAAGAAAATTCTCCTCATTTCACCTCTGGTTCTTTGCCAATTACCTTCAATCTATGTCTTCTTAATACTGAACTTCCTGACACTGGAAACAGTTTCACATTAATTACCCTATCAAAACCCTTAATGATTTTGAATTATATATTAAATCACCCCTTACCCTTCATTGCTCCAAAGAGAACAATCCCAGCTTTTCCAATCTCTCCACATAACTGAATTCCCAGATCCCTGGTACCATTCTAGTAAATCACCTCTGTATCTTCACTAAGTCCTTGACATCCTTATCAAAGTGTGGTGACCAGAACTGGACATAATTCTCCAGCTGGGACCTAACCAATGATGTACAAACACCAGCATTTCCTCATGAGTTTTATTACTCTGTGCCTCTCTCTCTGACACCAAGGACACTACATGTTACCATCAAAGATCTGTGTGTGACGCCGCAGGTCTCTCTAATCCTGCACCCGCTTTATAATGGTACCATTTATTTTATAATGTTTCTCCTCATACTTCCTACCCATGTCTCACTTCACACTTCACTGTGTTAAATTACATCTGCCATGTTCCTGTCCATTTCACCAGTCAGTCTCTGTCCTCCTGAAGTTTGTTACTATCCTTCTCACTGTTTATTAACATTTCTGAGTTTCCACCCATCACAAGACCTTGACATTATCCCCTCTGTACACAAGCCCATTGTATTAACATACTGCAACAGTGATCCCAACAGTGACCCTCGGGATAATAAAAGCAAAATACTGAGGATGATGGAAAGCTGAAATAAGTACAAGGAATGCTGGAAATACACAGCAGGTCTGACAGCATCTGTGGAGAGAGAAGTAGAGTTAATGATTCAGGTCAGTGACCCTTCTTCAGAACAGGGGAACGCCACTGTGTACTTCCCTCCAGACTGAACAATAAATATTCTCCACTACTCTCTGCTTTCTGCTTCGCATCTCGATCAGATCTGCTTTTACATTTCCCTGCTCTAAGTTGAACCATCCCAGCTACATAACTGTAATCCCTCATCCCTGGAAAAATTCCAGTAAAACTCTTTTATCCCCTCTCCAATGGACTCATGTCCTTCCTAAAATGTGGTTCCCTGTATTGGACACAATGCTCCAGGTGGAGCCGATCTAGTCTTTTCTATAGGTGTAACATAACATCCAGACTATTCGACTCTGTGTCTCTATTAATAAAACCTAGGAATCTATTTTCTTTGTTAACTGTTTGTTAACCTGTCCAGCTCACTTCAAAGATTGCACACAAACACCCCAGGTCTCTCTGTTATTCTCACCACCTTTAAAGTTGTGTTATCTCTCCTCATTCATCCACCTGAAGTTCGCTATCACCTTCTCAAAGGCTATTGGGGGTGGGTGATAACTGCTGGCCCAGCCAGCGACACCCACAACCCATGAATAAATAATATTATAAAATCTTTCCACAATGTATCACTTCACACATCTGCCAGGCCAATTAAATATTAGGAAAACTAAAGCCAGTGTTTTCAAACCCCACATCAAACATTTCTTAGCTACAGACCCCATCCCTCTCCTTGGCAACTGTCTGAGACTAAAGCAAAGTGTTTGCAACCTGGTGTCATAGTTGCTCCTGCGATGAGCTTCCTACCAAATATTCACGCTATCAATAAAACTGCCTATTTCCACCCCCTTAACAGAGGACGACTTCATCCCTGTCTCAGCTCCTCTGCTGATGAAACACTCCTCCTTGCCTGTGTTACCTGTAGACTTGACTATTCCAACACACTCCTGGCTGGTCTCCCACATTCTACCCGCCATAAACTTGAGGTGATGAAAAACACTGCTGCCCATGTCCTAACTCACACCAAGTCCTGTTCACCCATCACCCCCTGAACTCACTGACCGACATTGGATCCTGGTCAGCAACACATCAATTTAAAAACTCTCAGCCTTCTTTTCAAATGCTTCAACAGAGTTGCTTGCTAGGCCTTTACAGAGGGCAGTTAAGAGTCAATAACATTGCTGTGAGTCTAGAGTCATATGTGGGCTAGACCAGGAAAGGACGGAAGATTTTTTTCCCTAAAGGACATTAGTGAATCAGATGGCTCCATGACTGAGACTAGCTTTCTATTCCAGATTTTAACACACTCCTGGCTTGTCTCATACATTCTACTCTCTGTAAACTTGAGGTCATCCAAACTCTGCTGCTCTTGTGTAAACTCACACCAAGTCCCGTTCCCCGATCACTGACATACATCGGCTGCCAGTTAAGCAATGTCTTGATTTTAAAATTCTCAACCGTGTTTGCAACTCCCTCGATGTCCTCACACCTCCTTATCTAGGTCATATTCACCAGCCCCACTACCCTCCAAGACATCTGCACTCCTCCAATCCTGGTCTCTTGTGTATGCTTGATTTTCATCATTGCTCCACTGCCAGCCAGGTCTTCAGCTGCCTAGACCCAAAGCTCTGGAATTCCCTAACTACACCTCTTTTATTTTATTCGTGTGTGGGATATGTGCATCGCTGGCAAGGCCAGCATTTGTTCCCATCCCTAATTGCCCTTGACAAATGAGTGACTTGCTGGGACATTTCACCAGGCAGTTAAGGGTGAACCACATTGTTGAGGGTCTGGAGTCACATGGAGGCCAGATCACGTAAGGACAGCAGATTTCCTTCCCGAAAGGACATTAGTAAATCAGATCGGTTTTTACAACAATCGATGATAGATTCATGGCACTATTACTGAGACTAAATTTCATTTCCAGATTTTTATTAATGAATTGAAATTATTAATTGATTGAATTTTAATTCCCACCAACTGCCATGTGGGAATTGAACCCATGGCATTCGCCTGAACCTCTGGTTTTCTAGTTCAGTGACATTACCGCTATACCACTGTCACTGCCTCTATGTCTCACTTTCCTCCCTTAAGACACTACTTAATACCTCCTGCTTTGACCAAGAAATGTAAGTTGTTGTTGTTGGGCTTTGCCAGATATGATTTATCATTACCATATCCCTGCTGCCGTCCATTTATTGTCCCGTGTTTTTTTCCAAGCAACGAATGTTTTTGTCCTGGGCTGTGAAGTCTAGAAATTTCCCACCAGCGACGTTAGACTGACTGGTCAGTAATTACACCGTTTGCTCCATCTCTCCTTTTTTAAACCAAGTGTAACATTTACAACCCTTCCCATCTCTGGCATCAAGCCCATATCCAAGGAGGATTGGAACATTCTGTCACTGCCTCTGCTATTTTCAACATTCCTTCTCTCAGCATCCCCCACACATCCCATTCAGACAGGGTAAATGGTCTACTTTATTGTGGCACAAGAAGAGTTGGATTGAAAGGGGTTAACTGAACCTGTTTGTTCAGTGATTGTAATTAATGTCAGTCATCATGGACCCTAATTGTGTCGCTGGAGGGTTTCCCTCTTCTATTAATACAGGACTCCTTTCAGTGTGTTATCCCATAGTGTCAACAACAGCATCATTCCGGCGCTATCAAGGATCAGCAGCCCCAGCGAGAGAGAGGATAGACCAGAATCTGAGAACAATAGATTGGAATGTTACAACAATGGGTCAGAATCTGAGAACAATAGATTGGAATGTTACAACAATGGGTCAGAATCTGAGAACAATAGATTGGAATGTTACAACAATGGGTCAGAATCTGAGAACAATAGATTGGAATGTTACAACAGTGGGTCAGAATCTGAGAACAATAGATTGGAATGTTACAATAATGGGTCAGAATCTGAAAACAATAGATTGGAATGTTACAACACTGGGTCAGAACATGAGAAAAATAGCTTGGGATGTTACAACCATGGGAAGCAGGAGTTTCTCCTATTAGCTTGGCCTAGTTACTGCAGATTATTTTTGGCTAACATTAGATGATCGGATGTATTATGCACTGAAGATGATTCAAATGGAAATGGAAAAGTCCTGGGGAAAATTGATGTCCAGTGAGATTTGGGTGTTCAGGTCCACTGTTCCCTGAAGGTGGCAACGCAGGTAAATAGAGTGGTCAAGAAGGCATACGGCATGCTTTCCTTCATCGGACGGTGCATTGAGTACAAGAGTTGGCAGGTCATGTTACAGTTGTATAGGACTTTGGTTCGGCCACATTTGGAATACTGTGTACAGTTCTGGTCGCCACATTATCAAAAGGATGTGGATGCTTTGGAGAGGGTGCAGAGGAGGTTCACCAGGATGTTGCCTGGTATGGAGGGCGCTAGCTATGAAGAGAGGTTGAGTTGATTAGGATTATTTTCATTAGAAAGACGGAGGTTGAGGGGGGACCTGATTGAGGTGTACAAAATCATGAGAGGTATAGACAGGGTGGACAGCAAGAGGCTTTTTCCCAGAGTGGGGGTTTCAATTACGAGAGGACACGAGTTCAAAGTGAAAGGGGAAATGTTTAGGGGGGATATGCGTGGAAAGTTCTTTACGCAGAGGGTGGTGGGCACCGGGAACGCGTTGCCAGCGGAGGTGGTAGACGCGGGCACGATGGAGTCTTTTAAGATGTATCTAGACAGATACATGAATGGGCATGAAGAAAAGAGATACAGAACCTTAGAAAATAGGCGACATGTTTAGATAGAGGATCTGGATCGGCGCAGGCTTGGAGGGCCGAAGGGCCTGTTCCTGTGCTGTAATTATCTTTGTTCTTTGTTCTTTGTTCTTTTATCCCATCCTCGCTATTATTGGTGTCCCTGGTGATTCTCTGTATCCAACGTTTAGAATTATAAACATATTTTACAGATTTAATGTTCTTGTCATGTCAATCTTGGGAAGTCTGAAGCCATTGTATTCAGTCACTGCCACAAACTCCATTCCCTATCCACTGTCTGCATTCCTCTCGCTGCCCAATGTCTGGGGCTGAAACAGACTGTTTGCGACCTCTGCATCCAGTTGACACTGAGCTGAGTTCATCTCCATATTCTCTCCATCACCAACCCTGCCTATCACCACCTCTGTCAAATGTCCCATCTCCACCTCTGCCTCAGCCCATCTACTGCATAAACCCTCATCTGTGCCTTTGTTAAATCCACACTTGACTATTACAATTCTATCCTGGTCACCTTCCAATTCTATCCTGGTCACCCTCACAGTTATTAACCTCCATAAACCACAGCCCATCCAGAAATCTGCTGCCTGTGTTCTAACTCACACCAAATCCCGATCACCCATCACCCCTGTGCTCACTGATCTACATTGTCTTCCGGTCTGGCAACACCTTAATTTTAATATTCTCATTCTTGTCTTTGGATCTCTCCATGGCCTCACCACTCCAATTAGCCCTATTCCCCTCTCGATTTCACATATTCTTGTAAATCCTATGCCTTTGAAACTTTTTTAAATTCCCTTTTGAAAGTGAATTTCTTTCCCCTCCCTCGCACCTCCGGCTGTGATTTTTACACTAAGGTGCCACTGGTGCCAATGTAACAAAAACCTGGATCTATAAAAACGATGGGAATGGAACAGCCAACCACTTCTAGTGTGGCCAGCACAGTCCCCCATTCTGTGTAGGGATCTAGCCTGGGTGCACTGTGCATTTGCTGTTAGTCTGAGGAGGGGTTTGGAGTAACGTCAATGTCCCTTTCTAGCAGCTAATATGTACATCTTTGAAACTTGGTCCGTGCGTGTCCACTGATCGCGTGTGTTAGTCACTCACAACTGAGCATACATTGAGCAGCACCAGGAATCCCCTCTAGTATTTTTAAAAGAACCAGGCTTCCTGGTCCTGAATATTGAGGGATATTTGACATTCAAGAAGAATAGGAAGCTAGGTAAATGTGGAGGGGTGACACTGTTAATCAAGGATGGTGTTGGGGCATTAGTTCGAGATGACCTTGGTTCAGGGGATCAAAATGTAGAATCGATTTGGGTGGAGGTGAGGAATACCAGGAGAAAGAAGTCCCTAGCAGGAGTGGTCTACAGACCTCCTAACAGTAATCACAATGTAGGACATCGTATACAAGAAGAAACATTGTTTACTTGTGATGGACATACGGCAATAATCATGGGTGATTTTAATCTACATATAAACTGGAAAAATCAGATTGGGGACAGTAACCCGGATGAAGAGTTCATAGAATGCTTTCGAGGTAGTTTCTTGGAGCAGCACGTTCTGGAAACAACCAGAGATAAGGTTATATTAGACTTCGTATAATGTAATGTGACAGGATTAATTAATGACCTCAGAGTAAAGGCACCTCTAGGTAGCAGCGACCACATTATGACTGAATTTAACATCCAGTTTGAAAGAGAGAAGAGTGGATCTAAGATCAGTATTTTAAACGTGAATAAGGGAAACTATTTGGGCATGAAAGTTGAGCTCGTTGAAGTGAACTGGGTTACTCGTCTTGGAGATAGGTCAATAGAGAAGCAGTGGCAGACATTTAAGGGGATATTTCAGGAATACTCCATAATTAGTATATTCCTACTATAAGGTGGAGGACCCAACAGCAGTTTAGTAAGAAATTACGGAACACATCACACTTAAGGAAAAGGCAGATAATTGTGCAAAGATGAGTGGCAGTTCAGATGATTGGTCAGAATATAAAGAACAGCAGACAATGGCTAACGGGTTAATCAGGAGAAAGACATTCGAGTATAATAGGAAGCTAGCTAGAAATGTAAAAATGGATTGCAAGAGTTTCTCGGCGTATTTAAAAAGGAGAAGATTAAGTAAAAAGAGCGTTGGTCCTCTGGACAGTGAGAATGTGGAGTTAATAGTAGATAAAAAGGAAACAGCGGATGCAATGAACAAATATTTTGTTTCTGTCTTCACTATAGAGGATACAAGAAACATTCCAGTAGTAGCTGTAAATCAGGAGATGGAAGGAAGAGAGAAACTTGGTGAAAATACAATTGCCAGGGAAGCATTACTGAGCAAACTTATGGAGTTGCGGGCTGAAAAGTCCACGGGTCCTGATGGGCTTCATCCTAGAGTCTTAAAAGAGGTGGCTAATGAGGTAGTAGTCGTGTTGTTGTTAATTTTTCAAAGTTCACTAATTTTGGAACGGTTCCATCAGACTGGAAAGTAATAAATATAACCCCTCTATTCAAGACGAGGGGGATGCAGAAAGCAGGTAACTATAGGCCAGTTAGCTTGACATCTGTCGTGGGGAAGATGTTTGAATCGATCATTAAGGAGGCTTTCGCTGGGCACTTAGAAAAACTCAAGGTAATCGCGAATAGACAGCATTGTTTTATGAAAGGGAAGTCATCTTTAACCAATTTATTGGAGTTCTTTGAAGGAGTAACATGCGATATGGGTAAAGGGGAGCCCTTAGACATACTGCGCTTGGATTTCCAGAATGCATTAGACAAGGTGCCACATAAAAGGTTATTGTGCAAAGTAGGAGCTCATGGTGTAGTGGGTAGCATATTAGCTTGGATCGAAGTTTTATTGGCCGGTTGCCGAAAAGAGGGAGTATGCATGAATGGGTCCTTTTCAGATTGGCAGGATGTGACAAGTTGAGTCCATCATGGGTCTGTGCTGGGGCCTCAACATTTTACAATTTATATGAAAGACTTAGATGAGGGAAGCGATGGCATGTTAGCTAAATTTGTAGATGACTCAAAGATAGGTAGGAAAGTATGTTGTGAAGAGTGCACAAGGAGGGTGTAGTCCAATATAGATAGGTTGAGTGAGTGGGGAAAAACATCTGACAGATGGAGTCTAATGTGGGAAAATGTGAAGTTTTTCACTTTGGCAGGAGGACTGCAAAATTCCGAGGTGCTGAGGGATCTAGGTTCTGTAGTGCATGAGTCACAAACAGTTAGTAGGTAGGTACAGCAAGTAACAAAGAAGGCTAATGGAATGCTCTCCTTTATTACAAGAGGAATTGAAAATAAAAGTCAGCATGTGATGCTTCAGTTATACAGGGCATTGGTGAGACCACATCTCGAATACTGTCTGTAGTTTTGGTCTCCTTATTTAATGGAGGATGTGAATGCTTTGGAGGCGGTTCAGATGTGGTTTACCAGATTGATACCAGGATTGAGCAGGTTGTGTTCTGAGTAAAGGTTGGACGGACGGTCTTGTTTTCACTGGAATTTAGAATGGTGAGGGGAGATTTGACTGAAGTTTATAAGAACCTGAAAGGCCTTGACATGGTGAATGAGGAAAGGATGTTTCCTCTTGTGGGTGAGTCCAGTACTAGGGGGCACTGTTTCGAAATTAGGGGTCGCTGCTTTAGGACAGAGAGGAGGAGACATTTTTCTCTGGAGGGTTGTGTGACTTTGGAATTCTCTGCCATAGAAGATGGTGGAGACGGGGTCATTGAATATTTTTAAGGTGGAGATAGATAGATTCTTATCAGGCCAGGGAATGAAAGGTTATCAAGGTTAGATGGGAGTGTGGAATTCGAAACACAAACCGATCAGCTATGATCTGATTGAATGGCGGTGCAGACTGGAGGGGCCGAATGGCCTACGTCTGCTCCTAGTTCATATGCGTGTATTTTTTACTCAGCTTACATGTGAGGTGCTTTTGACTTACTTCTGTTATTGTAAAGTTAGTGGAGGTGCTGTGGATGTTTTTCTGGAGGTTGCGTTGTGAGCTTCTGCAGACATTCATGGAGGACAGAGGATTTGCTAACCGAACTCTGGACGAGTTATGGGGACTGTAGTTACATGACCTACAAATGGAGCAGAGGCTAGAGAGGGGAAACTCTGTAAAGTGGGAGGAGGAGGGGGCTCTGCCCTACCCACCCCGGGTTCTCCAAGAGCAAACAGAGCAGTGGTCCTAATATCGAGCCCTGGGGAACACCACTGTATACTCACCTGGAGTCTGACCAACAACCTTTCACCATTTCTCTCTGTTTACTTTTCATTAGCCAATGTTATATCCACAATATCACTGTCACTTTAATCCATAGGTTTCAGTTTTCCTAACCTGTCTATTGAATGTCATTTGATCAACCACCTTTTGAACGTCCATATATATAACTTCAATCACACCACCCTCATCAGCCCTCTCCATTGTTTTATCAAAGAACTCCATCAAGTTTACCTCACCACCACCTCTCTCCACTTCTCCACTGTTGTTAAATTATCAGACTGCTTATGCAACATCCAGTACTGGATGAGCAGAAATTTCCTCCAATAAAATATTGGGAATACTGAAACCATTGGGCTGGACTCTGTTGGGCTCCTGATGTAGGTCTCCATGGAGCCACACATCGGGATTGCTGGGCCTGATCTTTCCAGCTGTGCAGAGGCTCGTGGCTCCCCGCCCACTCCCCCCCAACCGCTCGGCAGCGGTACCCTCCTTTAAATATTTCAATAAACTTAATGCATATATTTCAGTCCAATTCCCTGTGATCTTACTTACAGCCCGGGATCTTCCATGCAGCGGCTGACACTCACACACCTTCATAATAAAAGCAGAATACTGCAGATGCTGGAAATCTGAAATAAAATCCAGAAATGCTGGAACCACTCAGCATGTCTGGCAGCATCTGTGGAAAGAGAGGCAGAGTTAACGTTTCGGGTCAGTGACCCTTCTTCTCACACACCGTCGCTTTCCCGTCCAGGGAAAGCCAGCACCACAGTGGTGGGAAATGGGGGAAAATAGGATTTTTAGAGTACTGATGGGGTGGGGGGTGGTGGCTGGTGCTTGTGGCGGGCGTGGTCAACTCTGCATTAATAGTGTAGGGGAAGAAGGGGCAAACTCTACACTTTGGACAGTTGTTGGGTTGCGAGTGTACTCGGCAGTTTAAGTCTTTGGAGGGGCTGGTGGGAAGGCAACTATACAATGTAAGTTTTTTGGGGGAAATGGGCAACATTTTATTTGCAGTGCACTGGCGGGGGTGTGTGTACGGGGTTAAACTTTGCACTTTTTGTGGCAGGTCTGGTTGCCCTTTAAAAATGGCACCAGTGTCTGTACAGAGACAGCTGACAACACTACTGTTGTCGCTCAGGCCGTCCCTGTTACGTGATTGGGGGTGGAGTGGGCGGCCCGTTCACTGTATTAAAATGAGACGTCGCCTGCTACATCACAGTGGCATAGCAGACACAGACTGCACATATGGGCCACCAATGTTTCGCACTCCGCTGGGGAGAATAAAATTCAGCCCCTTGTTTTTGCTTCCCGCTCCAATCTCCCTTCCCTAGCTAGCAATTCCTTCCTTCTTCCTAGTAACTGTCTGACATTACTATAGTCTGTTCACAACCTTGGTGTCACATTGGACCACAAAATAGGCTTCTAACCTCACACTGGTGCCATCACCACAATCGCCTATTTCCATCTCTGTAACATCACCTGACTAAATCCCTGCCTCAGCTCATCTGCTGCTGAAACCCTCATTCAAGAAAAGAGGCGCTGCTGGATCTGCTACTTGGGAATGAGGTGGGCCAAGTGGATCAAATACCAGTAGGGAAGCACTTAAAGGACAGTGGTCATTACATCATAAGGTTTAGGCTGACTACATAAAAGGACAAAGGGTAAGAATAATTAACTAGGGGAAGGCCAACTTCAGCGGGGTAAGAATGCAGCTGGGGAAAATAAATTGGAGTCAACGATTGGCAGGAAAACAATAGCTGAACAATGGGCTACCGTCAAAGAGGAGATAGTTTGGGCTCAGTCAAGGTATATTCCTTCGAAGGGGAAAGGTAGTGTAATCAAATCCAGAGCTCCCTGAATTACAAAAGAGGTGAGTGACGTAGAGATTAAGATGAAGAAGAAAAAGTGTGCTTATGACAGACGCCAGGTAGACAATCCTACTCAGAACCAGGCAGAGCGGAAGCATAAAAGCAAGTAAGAGAAGTAAAATAGAATATGAGAAGAGTCTGGCGGCTAGAATTAAATGGAGTTCCTAAGTTTTCTATAGATGTATAAACAGGTAGCAAAAGGAGGAGTTGCACCAATTAGGGGCCACACAGAGGATTTGCACATGCATGCAGAAGGCATAGTTGAGGTATTAAATGAATACGTTGCATCTGTCTTTACCAAGTGTAACAAAAGTGATTCTTTTTTGGTTAAAAAAAAATATTTCTAAAGGCATTTATGGTTCAGCTGAATAAATGTTGGACCGTTTTTTTAAAATTAAAAATTGAACCACCAAGAGGTCACTGAGAGGGAGCTGGACTGGCAACAGAGTTACTGGTTATCACAAGGCTCGGGTTGGAGATGAAGTCGAAACCCTGGTAGCGGGCAGAAAAGTGATACGTTCTCCTTTGATTAGACAAGCCCCGTTGTCGCAGAGAACACCTGGGATGGACAGAAAAACTGACAAGCTTTCTGGTTGTCGGTCAGTGTGTGTGGTTTTACCTTCTGGAAGGAGATAACGTCAAGTCTGAAGAAAAAGTCAAGAAAGCAGAGAAGACCACAACCCAGCTCATTTTCCAGAAGTTCCAGAACAGACCTTGTGAAGTCCACGGAGTTGAGTCATCTTGTTTCCTGTTTGAAGAAAGCCTGCTAAAAATAATTCTCAATGCCGCCTGAAGAGAACTGTTGTCTGGTAACCTGGATGTGTGTGCTCAGAAGTTAGACTGCATGCTGGTTTGGAACAACATAACTCATCTGCTGCTTCCTTCAAAATGGGCAACTAGTTAACCCAAATGCTTTTTGTTTGTAACAGAGCTCTGATCGAAAAATCTTTTTTTTTAGATCTTGTTTTCGGTTAACCAGTGTATATGTCTGTGTTTGAATTTTAAGGGACTAAGGTAAAAAAAAGTAACTTTAAAATTTGTTTCTGGTAAAAAGGGACTTTGAAGTTTGGTTAAGGTGGGAAGGGGAAGTTAAAAATTAATTGTTGGATTTTTAAAAATTTGATCTGTGATATTGTTTTACTTCATTTCTAGTTGAGACTTTTTTATTCGATCCTGGGATGTAGGCATCACTGGCTAGGCCAGCATTTATTACCCATCTCTCCATAACCCTTGAGAAGGTGGTGGTGAACTGCCTTCTTGAATCGCTGCAGTCCATGGGAGGTAGATTCACTCACAATTGTGTTCGGAATGGACATCCAGGATTTTGACCCAGCGACAGTGACGGAATGACGATATAGTTCCAAGTCAGAATGGTGTATGACTTGGAGGGGAACTTGCAGGTGGTGATGTTCCCATGCATTTGCTCCCCTTGTCCTAGATGGTAGAGGTCGCGGGTTTGGAAGGTGCTTTCTAAGGTGCCTTGGTGCATTGCTGCAGTGCATCTTGTATACGGTACACACTGCTGCCACTGTGCGTCAGTGGTAAAGGGGGAGCATGTTTGTGGATGGTGTGCCAATCAAATAGGCTGCTTTGTCCTGGATGATGTCGAGCTTCTTGAGTGTTGTTGGAGCTGCAGCCATCCAGGCGAGTGCAGAGTATTCCATCACTCTCTTGACTTGTGCCTTATAGATGGTGGACAGGCTTTGGGGAGTCAGGAGGTGAGTTACTCGCTGCAGGATTCCTGGTCTTACACCTGCTTCATTTATGATAAACTGTTAATTGTTTAGTTCAGTAAAGTGTGTTCTATTGTGATGAGAATAGTGTATCTGATGGACTGTTTCAGCAAGTGGGAAAATGAGAAAAAAATGCTGTGACCTGTGGAGAAGCTGGACTGAATGAACAGTGCACACCTCTCGCCTCGGGTCATAACACAAGGAAGAAGGTACAACACAGGCAATGGCGAAAGAGCAGGTAATTAAAAAACAAGAAGGGTTTAAAATTGATAAAGTGGACATATTAGATAGGCTGTCTAGAAGTAAAGTGAATAAAGCACCAGGGCCAATGAGGTGCATCCAAGGATTATGAGGGAAGTGAGTGTGGAAATCGCAGAGGCACTGGCCATAAATTCTCAATCTTCCTTAGACTAGGGGTGATGCCGGAGGACTGGAGAATTGCAACTATTACATCCTTGTTCAAAAATGGGTGTAAAGATAATCCCAAGAACTCCAGGCCAGTCAATTTAACTGCAGTGGTGGGGAAACTTCTAGTAATAATAATTCGGGACAAATTAATAGTCACATGGACAAATTCGGGTTAAGTAAGGAAAACAGCATGGATTCCTGAAGGGCAAATACTATTTAACTAACAGCCTGGACATTTTGAGAAGGTAACAGAGAGGGTTGATGATGGCAATGCGATTGATGTGGTGTATTGTATTTACAAAAGGCATTTGATACTGTGCCACATAACGGACTTGTGAGAAAACTTATAGTTCATGAATGAAAAGGGACGGTAACAACATGGATATGGCTTTGGCTGAGTGGCAGGAAAGAAAGAATTGTAGTTTGTGGATGTTTTTGGGGGGCTGGAGGAAAGGATGGAGGTCCCCAGGGGTCAGTGTTGGCACCCTTGATTTTCCTGATATATATTACAAGAGCGACGTATCAATTCATTCCATCTTCGCTGCCTCCGGAGAATCCTTGGCATCAGGTGGCAGGATCATATCTCCAACGTGGAAGTCCTCGAGGCGCCCAATATCCCCAGCATATACACCCTACTGAGTCAGCAGCGCTTGAAATGGCTTGGCCATGTGAGCCACATGGAAGATGGTAGGATCCCCAATGACGCATTGTACAGCGAGCTTGTCACTGGTATCAGACCCACCGGCCATCCGTGTCGCTGCTTTAAAGACATCTGCAAACGCGAAATGAAGTCCTGTGACATTGACCACAAGTTGTGGGAGTCAATTGCCAGTGATCTCTAGTGCTAGCAGATAGCCATAATGGCGGGTCTGAAGAATGGCAAGTCGAAGAGACTTAACAGTTGACAGGAAAAAAGACAAAAGTACAAGGAGAGAGCCAACCGTGAAATAGCCTCGACAACCAATTTTATCTGCAGCGCCTGTGGAAGAGCCAATTCACTCTAGAATTGGCCTTTATAGCCACTCCAGGTGCGGCTCCACAAACCACTGACCACCTCCAGGCGCTTATACATTTTCTCTCGAGACAAGGAGGCCAAAGAAGGTAACTGACCAAGACCATGGTGTTCAGGGCACAAATTCAGAGTTTGCAGATGATACGAAACGTGGAAGCATTGTGAACTGTGAGGAGGATGGTGTTGAATTTCAAAAGTACTTAGACAACTTGGTGGAAAGGGCAGGCAGGTGGCAGATGAATTTTAATGCAGAGAAATATGAAGTGATTCATTTTGGGAGGAAGAATATTGAGGTAATGTAAAATAAAGGGCAAAGCATTAGAAAGGAGCAGAGAGACCGAGGTGTATATGTGCATAAGTCATTGATGTTGGCAGGACAGGTTGAGAGAGCATTTAATATAGCATACAGTATCCTGGGCTTTATTAACAGGGACATTCAGTACAAGAGCAAGGAAGTTATGTTGAACTTATATAAAACACTGATTCAGCCTCAGCTGAAGTATTCTGTCCAATTCTGGGCACCACACTTTAGGAAGATTGTGAGGGCATTGGAGAGAGTACAGAAAAGATCCATGAGAATGCTTCCAGGCATGAGGAATTTCAGTTATGAAGATAGACAGGAGAAGTTAGGATCATTTTCCTTGGAGAAGAGAAGGCTGAGAGGTGAGTTGATTTGATAGAGTTGTTCAAAACCATGAGGGGTCTGGACAGAGGAGATAGAGAGAAACTGTTTCCACTCGTGAAAAGAATCGAGAACGAGAGGGCACAGATTGAAATTAATGGGTAAGAGAGGCAGAAGTGACATGAGGCAATATTTTCTCACGCAAGGAATGGCTAAGGACTGGAATGTACTGCCTGAGAATGTGATGGAGACAGGTTCAATTGAAGCATTCAAAATGCAATCAGACTGTTATCTGAAAAGGAAGAATGTGCAGGGTTATGGGGAGAAGGCGGGGAATGGCATGAAGTTAATTGCTCTTTCGGTGAGCCGATGTGTACATGATAGACTGAATAGCCTCCTTCTGTGCTGTAATAATTATGTGATTCCCTGATTCATGCCTTTCTTACCTCTGTGCATAACTATTCCAACTCACTCCTGGCTGATCTCCCACATTCTACACTCTGTAAACTTGAGGTCATCCAAAACTCTGCTGCCCATGTCCTAGCTCACACCAAGTTTTCTTCCTCTATCACTGACCGACATGGCTCCCAGTCAAGCAATGTCTTGATTTTAAAATTCTCATCCTCGTTTTCAATACCTCCATAGAACAAAGAACAAAGATAATTACAGCACAGGAACAGGCCCTTCGGCCCTCCAAGCCTGCGCCGATCCAGATCCTCTCTCTAAACATGTCGCCTATTTTCTAAGGTTCTGTATCTCTTTACTTCCTGCCCATTCATGTATCTGTCTAGATACATCTTAAAAGACCCTATCGTGACCGCGTCTAACACCTCCGCTGGCAACGCATTCCAGGCACCCACCACCCTCTGCGTAAATAACTTTCCACGCATATCCCCGCGAAACTTTTCCCCTCTCACTTTGAACTCGTGAACCCTAGTAATTGAATCCCCCACTCTGGGAAAAAGCTTCTTGCTATCCACCCTGTCTCTCCCTCGCATGATTCTGTACACCTCAATCAGGTCCCCCCTCAACCTCCGTCTTTCTAATGAAAATAATCCTAATCTACTCAACCTCTCTTCATAGCCAGCGCCCTCCATACCAGGCAACATCCTCTGCACCCTCTCCAAAGCATCTACATCCTTTTGGTAATGTGGCGACCAGAACTGCAGGCAGTATTCCAAATGTGGCCGAACCAAAGTCTTATACAACTGTAACATGACCTGCCAACCCTTGTACTCAATACCCCGTCCGATGAAGAAAAGCATGCCATATGCCTTCTTGACCACTCTATTGACCTGCGTTGCCACCTTCAGGGAACAATGGACCTGAACACCCAAATCTCGCTGTACATCAATTTTCCCCAGGACTTTTCCATTTACTGTATAGTTCACTCTTGAATTGGATCTTCCAAAATGCATCACCTCGCATTAGCCCTGATTGAACTCCATCTGCCATTTCTCTGCCCAACTCTCCAATCTATTTACATTCTGCTGCATTCTCTGACAGTCCCCTTCACTATCTGCTACTCCTCCAATCTTCGTGTCGTCTGCAAACTTGCTAATCAGACCACCTATACTTTCCTCCAAATCATTTATGTATATCACAAACAACAGTGGTCCCACCACGGATCCCTGTGGAACACCACTGGTCACACGTCGCCATTTTGAGAAACTCCCTTCCACTGCTCCTCTGTCTCCTGTTGCCCAGCCAGTTCTTTATCCATCTAGCTAGTACACCCTGGACCCCATGCGCCCTCACTTGCTCCATCAGCCTACCATGGGGAACCTTATCAAACGCCTTACTGAAGTCCATGTATACGACATCTACAGCCCTTCCCTCATCAATCAACTTTGTCACTTCCTCAAGGAATTCTATTAAGTTGGTAAGACATGACCTTCCCTGCACAAAACCATGTTGCCTATCACTGATAAGCCCATTTTCTTCCAAATGGAATAGATCCTATCCATCAGTATCTTCTCCAGCAGCTTCCCTACCACTGACGTCAGGCTCACCGATCTATAATTACCTGGATTATCCCTGCTACCCTTCTTAAACAAGGGGACAACATTAGCAATTCCCCAGTCCTCCAGGACCTCACCCGTGTTTAAGGATGCTGCAAAGATATCTGTTAAGGCCCCAGCTATTTCCTCTCTCGCTTCCCTCAGTAACCTGGGATAGATCCCATCCGGACGCTGGGACTTGTCCACCTTAATGCCTTTTAGAATACCCAACACTTCCTCCCTCCTTATGCCGACTTGACCTAGAGTAATCAAACATCTGTCCCTAACTTGAACATCCGTCATGTCCCTCTCCTCGGTGAATACCAATGCAAAGTACTCGTTTAGAATCTCACCCATTTTCTCTGACTCCACGCATAACATTCCTCCTTTGTCCTTGAGTTCTCTAGTTACCCTCTTGCTCCTTATATATGCTCCCTATCTCTGTAATATCCTCCAGCTCCACAATCCGCCAAGATATCTGTGCATCTCTAATTCTGGCCTCTTGTGCAGCCCTGATTTTCATCACTCCACCACTATTATCTGCACCTTTAGCTAATGAGGCTCCAAGTTCGAGAATACCCTCCCTTCACCTCTCCGCTTCTCCACCTCGCTTTCATCCTTTAACACGCCCGTTAAAACCTACTTCTTTGACCAAGCTTTTAACTAGTATCTCATTTTCGGGAAGCACCTTGGGACATTTCATTATGTTAAAGGCGCTATATAAATATAAGTTGTTGTTGAAGTTTGCCAAACATGATTTGTTATTACCAGACCCCTACTGCTTCTTGTTTGTTATCGTATGTTTTTCAAAGAAACGAATATATTTCTCCTGGGTTGTGACCCCATGAAATTTCCCCAGTAGTGATGCGTGTCTGACTGCTCAGTAATTACAGGGTTTACTCTATCTCTCCTTTTCTGAACAGGGTGTAACAATTACAGTGCTCCAGTCCTCTGTCATCGCTCCCATATCCAAGGAGGATTGAAAGATTCTGGCCAGTGCCTCTACTATTTTCACCATTCCTTCCCTCAGTAACCCTCACGCATCCTGTCCAGAGTAAATTTTCTGCTTTATTGTGGTATGCAAGGTGTCGGAATGAAAGAGGTTAACGGAATCTATTTGCTCAGTGACTGTAATTAATGTCAGTCTCTATGGAACCTAATTATTTCACTGGAGGTGCTCCATCTTCTAATAGTAAGGGACTGTTTTCAATGTGTTTTCACATAGTGTGAGTGGGAGCATCATCCCTGACACTAATAGGGACCAGCGTCTCCAGAGAGAGGGGGAGGATGGATCAGAATCCGAGGACAATAGATTGGAATCTGACAATAATGGGTCAGAATCTGAGAACAATAGATTGTAATGTTACAAAAATGGGCAGGGGGTTATCCTGGGATCTTGACACTCTTTCTGCATATTATGATCGGCTACCATTCGCATCTCGCATCAATTACGCAGTGAACATTATTCAATACATTTACTATCTCATCCTCGCTATCGTTGGTGTTCCTGGTAAGTCTCTATATCCAGCTCTTCATTCTATAAACTATGTTAAACTGCATTACTGTACTTCTCATTTACTCTGCCCTTGCTGATTTTGGTATCCCTCCAGCTATTATCTTTATATAACCATTGCTATCCACATTATGGTTTGTGTAATTTAATCTCTCATCTTTGCTTCTGTTGTTGCCCCGGTAAGAGTCTAGTTCCAGCCATGAGATATGTAAACCTTGCTTCACTGAAATACTGATTTGGAATTTTTTTTTTTTTTTGAAGACTGAAGCTAGTGTCATTGGTCTCCATAAGAAACTTCATACCCTATTTGTGAACCACTTACCTTTCACTGGCCAGTGTCTGAGACTGAGCAAGACAGTCTACAACCTCTGTAGTAATTTAAACCTGAGCTGATTTCACCTCCATATTCTCTCCATCAACAAACATGCCTACTACCACCTCTGCAATAACTGCCATCTCCACCTCGGCCTCAGCCCATCTGCTGCATAAACTCTCATTTCTGCCTTTGTTAAATCTACACGTGACTATTCCAGTACTATCATGGTCACCTTCCCAGTTATAAACCTCCATAAACCACATCCCAGCCTGCGGCGCTTTCTCAGTGAACATCAACGTCAGCTCGAGGAACAACACCTCATTGTCCGATTAGGCATTCTACAGACTTCCAGACTGAACATTGAGTTCAATAATTTCAGATCAAGACTGGCTCTTTTAATTATTTTGCTTTATCATTTTTTTTGCCATGTCCTGGCCTTAAACTGGATTTTTTTATGTTGCTGCTTTTGGCTTGGGCTGTTCATTATTTTGTCATTTAACACGTTCGCTGCACTAACACTTTGTCTTTCACCACACCACAAGCACACTCTCTTTGCCTTTGCCCCATGACATCCTTGTCAGTTAATCTCTATGACCCTCTGTCCTTTCAACACCTCTTTTTTCTCTTTTGCCCCACCCTTGCTTTATTTCCTTAAAACCTGACCTTTCTAACCTTTGCCAATTCCGATGAAAGGTCACAGGCCTGAAGCGTTAACTCTGCTTCACTCTCCACAGATGCTTCCAGACCTGCTGAGTCTTTCCAGCACTTTTTGTTTTCATTTAAGACTTGTAGTGGAGTTCCCCAGGGATCAATGTTGGGATCGTTTCTCTTCCTGACAAATATTAATGACATGGACCTTGGTGCACAGGGCACAATTTCAAAGTTTGCAGATGATGCAAAACTTGGAAGCATTGTGAACTGTGAGGAGGATAGTGTAGAAATTCAAACGGACATAGACAAGTTGGTGGAATGGACAGACAGGTGGCAGATGAAGTTCAATGTGGAGAAATGTGATGTGATTCATTTCGATAGGAAGAACATGGAGAGGAAATATAGAATAAATTATACAACTCTAAAGGGTGTGCAGGAGCAGAGGACCTGGGTGTATATATGCATGGGTCATTGAAGTTGGCAGGAGAGGTTGAGAGCACTTAATAAACCAGACAGTATCCTGTGCTTTATTCACAGCAGCATGGAATGCAAAAGCAAAGAGGTTATTTTGAACTTGTATGAGACACTAGTTTGGCCTCAGTGGCAGTATTACGTCTAGTTCTGGGCACCACACTTTAGGTAACGTGAAGACATTGGGGAGTGTACATAAACATTCACAAGAATGGTTCCAGAGATGAAGAATATCAGTTATGAAGAGAGACTGGAGAACTGGGAACATTTTCCTTAGAGAAGAGAAGGCTGAGAGGAGATTAGAAAAAAGGTATTCACAATTATGAGGTGTCTGGACAGAGTGGATAGGGAAAAACTGTCCCCACTCCTGAAAGGTTCTAAAACGAGAGGGCAAAGAATAAAAGTAATTGGTAAAAGAAGCAGAAGTAACATGAAGAAAACTTTTTCACACAGCGAGTGCTTAAGGTCTGGAATGCACTGCCTGAGAGTGTGGTGGAGGCAGATTCAATCGAGGCATTCAGGAGGAAATTGGATAGCTGTCTGAAAAGGAAAATTGCACAGAGTTACAGGGAGAAGACAGGGAAGCGGTACTAGATGAATTGCTCTTTTGGACAGCCAGTGCAGACACGATGGACAGAATGGCCGCCTGTAACAATTCTGTGATTCTGTGACAGTTGACCACAAAATGAGCTTCCACCGTTATATTCGTGCCATCACTATCACCACCTATTTCCACTTCAATAACATCGCCTGATTTCACCCCTGTCTTAACTCATCCGCTGCTGAAGCTCTCAGTCATGCTTTCATTACCTGTAGACTGGACTATTCGAACTCATTCTCCCACATTCTACTGTCTGTAACCTTGAGGTCATCTAAAACTCTGCTGCCTGTGCCTTAACTCACAGCAAGTCTAATTCCCCAATCACTGACCGACATCAGCTCACAGTCAAGCAATGTCTTGATTTTAAAATTCTCATTCTTGTTTTCCAATCCCTCCATTGCCTCACCCCTCACTAACTCTGTAATCCCCTCCAGCCCCACAAACCTCTGAGATATCTCTGCTCCTCTAATTCTGGCCTCTTGTGCATCCCTGATTTTAATTACTCCACCATTGTGGCCACACCTTCAGTTGCCTCGGCCCAAAGCTCTGGAATACACGCCCGACACAGCTCCATCTCTCCATCTCTCCACCTCGCTTTTATCCTTTAAGACACTCCTTTAAAACTTGCCTCTTTGACCAAACATTTGGTCACCTAACCTAATATCTCCCTTGGTGGTTCAGTGTGATACTTTGTTTCATAATGCTGCTGTGAAGTACCTTGGGATAAGTTCTTGCTGAACTTTGCCAGACATGATTTGTCATTAGCATATCCATGCGGCTTGAAATTTATTATGCTATGCTTTTCCAAGCAAATAATATTTCTGTCCTGGGTTGTGAAATTTCACCACCACTGACGTCAGATTGACTGGACAGTACAGGGTTTACCACATCCCTCCTTTTTGTAAACTAGGTGTATAATTTGCAGCCCTCCAGTGCTCTGTCATCACTCCTATATCAAGAGAGAATTGATAGATTCTGTGCAGTGCTTCTTCCATTTGCACCATTCCTTCTCTCACCAACCCTCAGAATTCCCATCCAGACCGGGTAAATGTTCTACTTTATTGTGATACAAAAATTGTTGGATTGAAAGGGGTTAACTGAACCTGTTTGTTCAGTGACTGCAATTAATGTCAGGCTCCATGGACCTTAATTGTGTCACTGGAAGATTTCCCTCTTCTATTAATAAGGAGCTCCGTTCAATGTGTTATCACATAGTGCCAGTGGGAGTATCACATCACTCCCGGCACTAATAGGGATCAGCGGCTCTGGAGAGAGGGAGAGGAAAGATCAGAATCAGAGTACAATAGATTGGAATGTTACAACAATGAACAGGAGTTTCATCTGGGAGTTTAACTTTCTTTCTGCAGATTATGATCAGTTCTCATTAAACAGTCGGATCTATCACTCACTGAGGAATATTCAATACATTTACTACCCCTTCCTGGCTATTATTGGTGTCCCTAGTAAGTCTCTGTATCTAGCTATTAATTCTATAAACCATGTTTAACTGCATTACCATTCTTGTCATTTCCTCTGCCCTCCTTGCTGCTGTTGTTATTCCTGGCAAATTTCAGTCTCCAGATATTAGCTCAATAAACCATTGCTATGTGCATTAGAGTGCTTGTAATTTACTCTCCCATCTTTGCTGTCTCTGGTAAGTCTCTATTTCCCGCTATGAGATCTGTAAAATTTGTTTCACTGAAATAATGTTCTTGCTATTTAAATTTGGGAAGAGTGCAGTTGTCATTGGTCTCTATAAGAAATTCCATCCATTATCCATGAACCATGATCTCCTCATTGCCAAATATCTGAGGCTGAACCAGACAGTTTGCAACCTCTGTCTTCTATTTAAATCTGAGCTGAGCTCATCTCCATATTCTCACCAACCCTGCCAACTATCACCTCTGTACTAACACACATCTCCACCTCTGCCTCAGCCTATCTGCTGCATAAACATTCATCTGTGCCTTTGTTAAATACGCACTTGACTATTCCAATTCTATCCTGGTCACACTCCCATTTATAAACCTCTATAAACCACAGCCCATCCAGAACTATGCTGCCTGTATTCTAACTCACACCAATCCCGATCACCCATCACCCTTGTGCTCACTGATTTACATTGACTCCCAGTCTGGCAGCACCTTAATTTTATTATTCTCATTCATGTGTTTGAATCCCTCCATGGCCTCACCCCTCCAGTTAGTCCCATTCCCCTGACCGTTCCCATATTCCTTTTGGCCTTCTAGTATTTTCTTCAATTAGCTTTAAAAATAAACTTCACCCCCTCTTTATTCTACCACTGACCACGATTTTCAGCTCCACAGCGCCACAGGGCCCAACGTCATGGACGCTTGGATCCATAAAATGGTACGAGCTGAGCTGCCGGTCACTTGCAGTGCTCCATGCTGGACAGGGATTTAGTGCTGGACAGGGATTTAGCCCGGGTTTATCACGCATGTGCTGGTAGTGTGAGGAAGGGTCTGAATATGGTGCCAATCAGCCATTGCAGCAGCTTTGATGTATGTCTTTGAAACTTGGCCTGTGCATGTCCACTGACCACCTGTGTTCGTCATTCTCAGCTGAACATATATTCAGCAGCACGAGGAGCCCCTCTAGTGTTATTTAAAAGGACCAGACATCCAACTTACAGGTGAGGGGCTTTTGACTTACTTTTGCTATTGTAAAGTTAGTGGAGGTGCTGTGGATGGTTTTCTGGAGGTTGTGTTGTGAGCTGCTGCAGACATTCAGGGAGGACAGAGGATTTGGTGACCCAACTCTGGACGAGGTATGGGGACTGTAGTTGCAGTGTCTCTGGGTCTGTAACATGACCAACAAATGGAGCAGAGGATGTTGAGAGGGGGTGCTCTCTAAAGAGGGATGAGGAAGGGGCTTTACCCTACCCACCCTGGGTTTTCCAAGAGCACTTCCTCTACCTTACCTGCCCCAGGAGCAGTGTGTGAGGTGACTCTGATTCAAAAAGGAGTTAGTCACAGAGCGGTGTCACCTCCTGCAACACATGGAGCCTCACACCAGAGTGAGGACGGAGCTGTCAGTGGACGTTAAGATCACAGTTTCATTGAAACTCTATGTATTTGGATATTTCCAGGCAGGAGCAGGAGACATATCCAGTATAGATTAGTAGAGATTGATGGAGTCATAGCGTCATTTACGACACATAAGGAGGCCATTCGGTCCATCCTTTCCGGTTCTATGTGGAACAATCCAGTCAGTCTCAATCCCCTGCTCAATCCCCGTAGCCCTGCAAGTGCATTTCCTTCAGGTTCCACCCAGTTTCCTTTTGAAGTCATTGATTGTCTCGGCTTCCGCCACTCTCATGGGCAGTGAGTTCCAGATCGTTACCATCCACTGTGTTAAAAAGTTCTTCCTCATATTTCACCTGCATCTCTTACCCAAAATGTTCCATCTGTGACCCCTAGTCCGTGTTTCATCACGGGAACAACTTTTCCTTCAATATCTTATCTAAGCTTATAATAATCGTGTACACCTCTATCAAATCTATCTCAATCCCCATTGCTCCAGGGACAACAAATCCAGCTTCTCCAAACTGACCTTGTAACTAAACCCCCTATCCCTGAAACAATTCTGGTAAATCTCCACTGCACTCTCTCAAGGACCTTTACATCCTTCCTAAAGTGTGGTGATTAGAACTGGACACAGCTCTCCAGTTCGAGTCTAACCACAGCATTACAAAGTTTCAGCATAGCATCTATAACAGCATACCTGGCACAAAAGAAAAACAACGGGAAAAGTAGCCAAATTATGGCTTGCAAGGGAAATTAGAGATAACATTAGATCCAAGGAAGAGGCACACAAATTCTCCAGGGAAAAAAAAATACAACAGACCTGAATATTGGGATCAGTTTTGAATTCAGCAAAGGAGGACATTGGGATTGATTAAGAAGCAGCAAATAGAGTACGAGAGTAAGCTTGTGGGGGCATAAAAACTGACTGTAAAACTTTCTATAGGTATGTGAAGAGAAAACAATTGGTGAAGACAAATGTAGGTCCCTTACACTCAGAAACAGGGGAATTTATTATGCGGTACAAAGAAATGGCTGACCATCTAAGTGCATACCTTGATTCTGTCTTCACAAAGGAGGACACAAATATCATACCAGCAATGTTGGGGAACACAGGGTTTAGTGAGAGATAGGAAGTTAAATACATCAGTATTAGTAGAGAAATGGTGTTGGGCCTGATAATCTTAATCCAAGAATAATTAAGGAAGTGACCCTAGAAATAGTGGATGCACTGCTGGACATCTTCCTAGATTCCATGGACTCTGGAACAGTTCCTACAGATTGGACGGGAGCTCATGTAACTCCACTATTTAAAAAGGGATATATAGAGAAAACAGGGAATTATAGACCAATGAGCCTGACGTCGAAAGTGGGGAAAATCCTGGAGCCATTATCAGAGATTTTATAGCCGAGCACTTGGAGAACAGTGGTAAAATCGGACAAAGTCATCATGAATTTACGAAAATGAAATCATGCTTGTCAAATCTACTGGAATTCTTCGATGATGTAACTAGTAGAGTTGATGAGGGGGAGCCAGTGGATATGGTTTATTTGGACATTCAGAAGGCTTTTGACAAAGTACCATATAAGAGATTAGAGTGTAAAATTAAAGCAGATGGGATTGGGGGTAGTTTATTGTGATGGATAGAAAATTGGTTGCCAGACAGGAAACAAAGAGTGGGAACAAACGGGTCTTTTTCTGAATGGCAGAACGTGAACAGTGGGTACCACAGGGATCGGTGTTAGGACTCCAGCTACGCACAATATATATTAATGATTTAGATGAGGGATTTAAATGTAATATCTCGACATTTTCAGATGACATAAAATTGGGTGGGAGGGTGAGTTGTCAGGAGGATGCATAGAGGCGTCAGTGTGATTTGGGCAAGTTGAGTGAGTGGGCAAATGCATGGAAGATGCAATATAATTGTGGGCAAATGTGAGGTTATCCACTTTGGTAGCAAAATCAGGAAGGCAGATTATTATCAGAACTGGTATAAACTGAGAGAAGGGAATTATTGGTGTTCTCGTACACGAGTTGCTGAAGGTAAGCATGTGGGTGTAACAGGCGGTAAAAAGGCAAATGATACGCTGGCCTTTATAACGAGAGGATTCGTGTACAGGAGCAGGGATGTCTTGCTACAATTATACAGAGCCTTGGTGAGGTCACATCTGGAATATTGTGTTCAGTTCTGGTCTCCATATATGAGGAAGAAGGTTCTTGCAATAGAAGGAGTGCAGCGAAGGTTTACCAGACTCATTCCTGGAATGGCGGGACTGATGTATGAGGAGAAATTGAGTCGGTTAGGATTATATTCGCTGGAGTTCAGAAGAGTGAGGGAGGGATCTCATAGAAACCTGCAGAATTATAATCAGTCTGGACAGACTAGATGCAGGAAGGATGTTCCCGATGTTGGGATGTCCAGAACCAGGGGTAACAGTCTAAGGATAAGGGGTAAACCTTTCAGGACTGAGATGAGGAGAAATTTCTTCACCCAGAGAGTGGTGAGCCTGTGGAATTCACTACCACAGGGAGCAGTCGAGGCCAAAACATTGTATGTGTTTAAGAAGGAGTTAGATATAGCTCTTGGTTCTAAAGGGATCAAAGGATATGACGGGAAAAGATTCCTGAGTTGGATGATCAGCGATGATCATAACAAATGCCGCAGCAGGCTCGAAGGACCGAATGGCCTACTTCTGCTCCTATTTTCTATGTTTCTATGTTTCCCTGCTTTTGTATCCTTGCCGCCAAGATCTGATATGTTTTGCTAAACACTCTCCTAATATATCCTGCCACCTGCAATGATAAATGCATATGGATCCAAGATCCGTCTGCTCCTGCACAATGTTCAGAACTGTGTCATTAAGTCTATATTGCCTTCCTATTCCTTCTGGCAAAAGGCATCATCTCACACTCCTCTGTACTAAATTCCACCTGCCATTTCTCTGTTAATTCTGCTGGATTGTCGATATCCTGTTGCAGGCAGTTTGTGTCATCCTCAGTGTTTGCCACGCGTCCAGGTTTGGTGTCATTGGCAAGCCTTGAAATTCTGCTCTGTATTCCAAGATCCAAGTCATTTATATATAGCAAAAAAAAAGTGGTTCCAGCACTGACCCTTGTGGAACATCACTGCCTACCATCCTCCAGTCTGAAAAACTACCATTTAACACGACTCACCCTTTTCTTTCCATCAATCAATATTTGATCCAATTGGATGCTAATCCATGTCATTCAATTTTGTTATCCAACATTTTAGAACATAGAACATAGAACAGTACAGCACAGTACAGGCCCTTCGGCCCACGATGTAGTGCCGAACCTTTAACCTACTCTACGATCAAACTACCTACACACCCTTCATTCTACTATCATCCATGTACCTATCCAAGAGTCACTTAAATGTCCCTAATGTATCTGCTTCTACTACCGCCGCTGGCAGTGCGTTCCACGCACCCACCACTCTCTGTGTAAAGAACCTACCTCTGACATCTCCCCAAAACCTTCCTCCAATCATCTTAAAATTATGCCCCCTGGTGATAGCCCTTTCTGCCCTGGGAAAATGTCTCTGGCTATCCAATCTATCTATGCCTCTCATCATCTTGTACCCCTCTGTCAAGTTCCCTCTCATCCTTCTTCGTTCCAATGAGAAAAGACCGAGCACCTTCAACCTTTCTTCGTAAGACATGCCCTCCAGTCCAGCCAGCATCCTGGTAAATCTCCTCTGCACCCTCTCTAAAGCTTCCACATCCTTTTGTGTGGTACTTCATCAAACGCTTTCTTAAAATCCATGTAGACCATCCACCACATTCTTTTCATCAACCTGCTCTGTTACTTCATCAAAATAAATTCAATTAGTTCATGAAAGCATGATCTGCTTTTTAAAAATCCGTGTGGACAACCCTTAATTAACTCAAACATCTCCTAGTGTGTGTTGATTTTTTTCCCGCTGATTTAGTTTCTAAAACCTTCCTCATCACTGATGTTAAACTAACTGACCAGTAGTTACGAGGCCTGTGTGTTGTCCATTCCCATTGATAATTCTGGGAGGTGAGGGTGACCATCTATGTCATCGTTTTTTCGCTCAGCAGGGAGAAGCAGAATGAGAGATCCCGTGGCTTTGTCAGGATAGCGGGAATCCTGATGGTGTAGGTGTCTCTGCGGGGGCCCCATGTCAATGGGGAGAAGTACAGGAACTGAAAGAACTCTCACTCCATTAATGTACAGTTGGTGTGTGAGCATGCCCAGTACATCATGTTGGTGAATGTTCACTACCCTGTCAGCAGCCACCAGACCTTCATTCTGAAGCAGTCAGACATTCTCAACACTTAGGGCTTCCATACAGAACCAGACTATGGCTCCTCGGAGGCCAAGAAAAAAACCGTCTAGACACAGCTCATGTTTCTACATCCCCAAACTACCTACCACCGCCAGACAACCTCCCACAATTAACATATGGGCGGCACAGTGGCGCAGTGGTTAGCACCGCAGCCTCACAGCTCCAGGGACCCGGGTTCGATTCCGGGTACTGCCTGTGTGGAGTTTGCAAGTTCTCCCTGTGTCTGCGTGGGTTTTCTCCGGGTGCTCCGGTTTCCTCCCACAAGCCAAAAGACTTGCAGGTTGATAGGTAAATTGGCCATTATAAATTGTCACTAGTATTGGTAGGTGGTAGGGAAATATAGGGACAGGTGGGGAAGTTTGGTAGGAATATGGGATGAGTGTAGGATTAGTATAAATGGGTGGTTGATGTTCGGCACAGACTCGGTGGGCCGAAGGGCCTGTTTCAGTGCTGTATCTCTAATCTAATGTGTATAATGTGAGCAATGGAGTCACCAGGAACATGATGGGACAGACCATCGGTGTGATGAAGCAATGCTTCCAATGTCTGAACCGCACGGGGAGAGCCCTTCAGTACACACTGGAGCAGGTGTCCAAGTTCATGGTGTTCTGCTGTACCCTTCATATCATCACCATCATGAGGACACAGGCATTGGCACCAGGAATCCGGAGGACACCTCAGGAGGAGGAGGAGGACGCAGGGAGGATATTTCCTGGACGCCTTCGAACTAGACAAGCTGTCGGAGAGTCCCTGCTCAGATTTTGTTTCCCATAAGACAACTTCCCTTTCCCACCATGGATCACCCATTCTCCACCATTTCACCCATCTGAGACGCCCCATCACAGTGTCCCCTTGGTCACCATCCTGTAATAAAAACCACCAACATAAACCTTTTCAGTAGCATCTTTATCCAACAACACATCCAATTATACAAAAGAAAAATGGAACTATTCACCCTTGTATATTCCCTTAGTCTCTGTCTTGTGCGTTCCCTCGATTTGCCTCGTGCTCCCCAGTGTTTCCCTAGTGACTGCAGCATGGCTGGTGGAAGACTGCTGACTTTCATTCGGGGAGACCGCAGATGACCTTGCAGGACGTCCTCGAGCAGCTCTGGGCCTTGAGGGCTTCGATTCAAACTGTACCACCTCGACATAGGCAGCAGCCCAGTAATGTTCTGATCTGAGTCCTGTGTATTATAACCCGTTTGTGACCTCGCTGTCCGGGAGCTGCCACATGCACTATCCTTTCCCCCTGCCCTGGCTGCAGTTCGTGCGTGTTCGATGAATCAGCATGTGCAGATTACGACTCTATACCAGCCTCTAAGGCACACACAGTGGAAGTATTTGAGCTGGGGACTGTGAGTATCAGACTAAGTGATGGGGCTTCACCATCAGTCCTGTGCTGATGCTCTCTCTCTGTCTCCTGGAGCTGCTGTGACTGGGAAGCTGGCAGTTTTGGGGTACCATTGGGAAGTGTAAAATCAGAAGGGTCGTATTGGGATGAGAGATTGTGGGTGGGTTGGAAAGCAGGAGGTCCATGATCCCACCATCTCCAGCTTGTACATCATCCCAGACAGCAGGATGCGGGGGGAGGTGGGAGTTAAGAAGGGGCATAAGACAGGAACATAGCATCATCCTGAATGCTCTTGGTGATGCCGGAGGCCACGGGCTCTGTCACAGCCGGTCCCATGATGTGAAGAATCATCTCCTCCCTCAAGCTCAGGGGTTGAAGGTATGCCTGGTCACTCGCCGGTTCACTTGCTGCTCCCTGTGATTATGGGTCACCTTGTCCTGCAAGAAAGAAGGCAGAATATTAATGATTGTTTTACACTGTGTTTTGATGATGTGCCTGCCATAGCTGAATAGCTGTAGGTAATTGGAGGCAGTGAGAGGTGGGTGTGAGGCTGCTATCAGTACAAGGTGTGTGAGGCTGAGGTGGAGAATGTGAATGTTAGGTGTGAGTCCTGAGTGTTAGGGACTGCTGATGGTGAGTGATGGGGGTGTGGTGCATTGAGCAGTGTGAGAGGTTGGTGATGTTGGGGGGAGGAGATGCCATTTGGAGATTAATTCAATGACATTGACCACCCGTATGAGCTCATTAAACTTCTTCTGGCTCTGCTGCCAGATTCTCGTGGCGAGAATTCTTGCATTGACCTCACTGGCCACCTTCACCGATTCCCTTCGGAGGACGTTCCTTGAGAGTCTCCACCCCACCACACGGAAACAGAGCCTCTCTCCTCCTGTCACCCTTCGTAACTAAGACATCCATCCCCACATCCGTGAACCGCAGAACCCTCTGTTGCAGTGTGCTATTTACCTTGTCTCCAATTGCAGAATTCACAGTGAGCAGCAGCAGCCTCCAGTGAATCAATGCATCTTCTCTTTAAGAGGGACAGACTGCGTTTAAAAGCTGAACCTGGCTGAAACATGTGTCAGCCTCACACACCTTTAGGGCCCTGTTAAGCATCCAGACAGACAGCAGCGCGGGTTACCCGGGGTGGCACGTAGAATTCATGGAAATGAGGAGGCAGCAGGAAGTGTGTTTGTCACCTGCCTCAACAGGAACGGGCACGGGCAGATCATGATCCCTCTGCCCAAAAACACGACGTACTCTCTATTTCTATTTGCTGTTCTCTCTTTCACACTTTCTCACTCTCAGTCTTTCTCTCTCTCTTCACTCACATTCTCTTGCTCATAAAATAAGAGATTGATGCAGCACAGAAGAAGGCTATTCGGCCCTTTGTGTCAGTGCTGTCTCTTCGAAAGAGCCATATAATTAGTTCTTCTTTCCTCCTCTTTCCCCAGACTCCTGTTTTTCTTTTCCTTTTCAAGTATTTGCTAAATTGCCTTTTGAATGATATTATTGAATCTGCTTCCACCATGTTTTCAGCCAGTGAATTCCAGATCCCAACAACTCGCTGTGGAACAAAATTCTCCTCATTTCACCTCTGATTTTTTGTCATTTACCTTCAGTCTGTGTCTTCTTAATACTGAACGTTAGATTTTTGGATTTAGAAATACATCACTGGAACAGGCCCTTCGGCCCACCGAGTCTGTGCTGACCATTAGCCACCCATTTACACTAATCCTGCACTAATCCCATATTCCTACCACATCCTCACCTGTCCCTATATTCCCTTACCACCTACCTATACTAGGGGCAATTTATAATGGCCAGTTTACCTATCAACCTGCACGACTTTTGGCTGAGGGAGGAAATCCACAAACTCCACACAGGCAGTACCCATAATATGAGGCTGCAGTGCTAACCACTGCACCACTGTGCCAACCCTGTTTCTGACACTGGAAACAGTTTCACATTGATTACCTTATCAAAACCCTTCATAATTTTGAATTTTATATCAAATCGCCCCTTACCTATCACTGCTCTAATGAGAACAATCCCAGCTTTTCGAATCTATCCACGTAACTGAATTCCCAGATCCCTGGTACCATTCTAGTAATTCACCTCTGTATCTTCACTACGTCCTTTACATCCTTACCAATGTGTGGTGATCAGAATTGGACACAATTCTCCATCTGGGACCTAACCAATGATGTATAAATATCAGCATTTCCTCCTGAGTTTTATTACTCTGTGTGTCTCTCTCTAACACCAAGGACACTGCATGCTACTAACTAAGATCTGTGTGTTTACACCCTAGGTCTCTCTAATCATGCACTCACTCTATAATGGTACCATTTATTTTATATTTTTTTCTTCTCATACTTCCTACCCAAATGTCTCACTTCACATTTCAATGTGTTAAATTCCATCTGCCATGTTCCTGCCCATTTCATCAGTCAGTCTCTGTCCTCCTGAAGTCTGTTACTATCCTTCTCACTGTTTATTAACATTTCTGAGTTTCCTTCCATCTGAAAACTTGGACATTACCCCCTCTGTACACAAGCCCACTGCATTAGCATGCAACACCAGGGAACACAACAGTCACACTGGGGAACCCCACTGTGTACTTTGCTCCAGCTGAAAAACAGCCATTATTCCCCACTCTCTGATACCTGTCACCTAACTAATTTCTTGCATGCTGGGATTGAAAAAGAAAAAAAAGGACTTCCATTTATGTAGCGCCTTTCATGACTACTGCATGTTCCAAAGCGATTTACAATCAACGTATACTTATAATGCCTACTCACTCTTGTACTGTCGGAAAAAGGGCAGCCAATTTTCGCACAGCAAGATCCCACAAGCAGCAATGTGATAATGACCAGATCTGTTTTTATGATGTTGCTTGATGGATAAATATTGTCCAGGCCACAGGGAATAATTCCCCTGATCTGCTTCTACTTAATCCCACAGGATCATTAGCATCCACCTGAGAGGGCAGATGGGGCCTTGGTTTAACGTTTCATTCGAAAGACTGCTCATCTGATAGCGCAATACTCCCTCAGTACTGTCGCTGCACTGTCAGCCTTGATTCTTGTGAAAAAGTCATTTCATGACACTTGATCCTGGAAGCTTGTGACTGAAAGGGGAGAGAGCTACAAACTGAGCCTCGGCTGACTTTGGCCCTTTAATCCCATGTGTTTCTAATTGGGTCCCACGGCTGTTATATAGTACTTTATCAAACACCTTTTGAAACGATAGGAAAATTGTAAAAGTACAGGCAGGAAAAGTCATAGAAACATATAATAGCATTGCATGGAAGGGGGTCATTTGGTCTATGAAGTCTGTGCTGGCTCTTTTGATGAGTTTCCAGTGAGTTCCACACCCTGGATCTTTCCCAGATCCTTGAACCTTTCCCCTTAATAGCTAACCAAATCACTTTTTGAATCTACTTTTGAATCTGTATACTTCAGCCTATCATACAATAATTTGCAAATCCGAAACAGAAATTGCATTAAAATAATCCTCATGTCAACTCTGCTTCTTTTTTCCAATCACCATAAATCTATGTCCTCTGGTTAATGGCCCCTCATACATTAGAAACATTATATAATTTACATAAACCCTTCATGATGTTAAATATCCCTATCTGATCACCTTGTAAATGTCCCTGCTCCAAGGAAAACAATCGCAGCTACATAACTGTAATCCCTCATCCCTGGAAAAGTTCCAGTAAAACTCTTCTGTCCCCTCTCCAAGGTTTCATGTCCTTCCTAAAGTGTGGTTTCCAGTATTGGACACAATACTCCAGATGGAGCCGGACTAGTCTTTTCGATAGAGTTAACACAATATCCTGGCCAGTCTACTCTGTGTCTCTATTAATCAAGCCGAGTAATCTATTTGCTTTGTGAACTGTTTGTTAACCTGTCCAGTTACTTTCAAAGATTGCAAACAAACACCTCAGGTCTCTCTGTTACTCTCAATAGCTTTAAAGTTGTGCCATTCAGCTTGTATTATCCCTGGTCATTCATCTGCATGCAGCTCACCATCACCTTCTCAAGGGCAATTATGGATGGGCAATAAATGCTGGCCTAGTCAACGACACCCACATCCCATGAACGGATAATATATATCAAATCTTCCGACAATGTATCACCTCACACATCTGCCATGCCAATTAAATATTAGGAAGACTGCAGCCGTTGTTTTCAAACCCCACGTCAAAAGTTTCCTAACTACAGACTGGATCTCTCTCCTTGGCAACTGTCTGAAACTAAAGCAAACTGTTCACAACCTGGTTTCATAGTTGACGCTGCGACGAGCTTCCTGCTCAATATTACTAAAACAGCCTACTTACACTTCCGTATCATCACCCAACTTTGCCCCTCTCTCAGCTCTTCTGCTGATGAAACACTCCCCCTTGCCTGTGTTACCTGTAGACTCGACTAGTCCAACACACTCCTGGCTGGTCTCCCACATTCTACCCTCCATAACACTGAGGTGATCCAATGCACTGCTGCCCATGTCCTAACTCACACCAAGTCCTGTTCACCCATTACCCCCTGGACTCACTGACCTACATTGGCTCCTGGTCAGCAACACCTCAATTTTAAAACTCTCAGCCTTCTTTTCAAATCCTTCATTATCTCACTCCTCCTTATCTCTGTAATCTCCTCCAGCCCGACAACCCTCCGAGATATCTGAACTCATCTATTTCTGGCCTCTTGAGCATCTACGAGTTTAATTGCTCTACCATTGGTGGTCCTGCCTTCAGCTGCCGAGGCCCTACGCTCTGGAAGAGTAGAGCAGAACTTCCAGGGAGGAATTCCTGGAAAATAAATGTCAGTGAATTAAACACTAAAATAAAAGCAAATTATTGCGGATGCTGAACACTGGAAATACTCAGCAGGTCTGGCAGCATCTGTGCAGAGAGAAACAGAGTTAATATTTCAGATCTGTGACCCTTCATCAGAACTGGTAAACGTTAGAAATGTAACAGTCTTTGAGCAAGTGAAAGAGGGGAAAGGGGAAGAAGAACAAGAAGGAAGGACTGTGATGAGACGGAGAGGGGATAGATTAAATTACAGACTGTTACATTCCTAACGTTTACCAGTTCTGATGAAGGGTCAGAGACCGGAAACATTAACTCTGTTTCTCTCTACACAGATGCTGCCAGACCTGCTGAGTATTTCCAGCACTTTCTGGTCTCATCCCTAAGCTTTTGAATTCTCTCCCCAAACCCTAAATGCAATAAGCTGCACAGAGTCCAGTTTTAGGGAGTCCTGCTTGGACAGAGTACTAAATGCAGTAAAGTTATCGAGAGATTGAATTTTAAGTGATCTAAGAGTCGATCTCTTTCCAACAATTTGTTAATTTTACATTTAGCATTTCACTTAATTTTAAGCTGAATTTGTACTTTATTTCACAATCTGTTTGTGAGAATTGGACAGTTAATTGATGCTGATGGAAAAGGAAGGTCAGTGTCAGCTTGGATATAAAACTGACTTAATGACAGAAAACAGTGAGTTGCGGTAAATAGTTGGTATTCAAACTGGAGAAAAATAGACAGTTGTGTTCCCCAAGGGTTAGTGCTAGGAACACTGTTTTATTCTGATATGTATAAATGATTTGGATAATGGCTTACAGAGAAACATTTCAAAATTTGCAGGTGATACCAAACTTGGAGGCGGGGCAGGCATTGAGGTTGATACCAATCGATGTAAGAGGACAGAGATAGGCTAGCAGAATGGGCAGACGAGAGGCAAATGGAATTTAATACAGACAAGTGTCAAGTGATGCATTTTATCAGAAGTAACAGGGAGAAGCAATATACACTTAATGGTAAAGTTCGAAAGAGTGTGCAGAGACAAAGGGACATGGGGTTCATGCACATAGATCCCTGAAGGTTGCAGGATATATTGAGAGAGTCGTCAGTAAAGCATATGGGATCTTGGGCTTCATAGATAGAGGTGGTGAGTTCAGAAGAAGGAAAGTTATGCTGTAACTTTATGAAGCTCTGGTTAGGCCCCAAGTGGAGTACTGCATCCAGTTCTGTTCACCACACTTTAGGAAGGATGTGAGGGTCATTGACAGGGTGTAGAGGAGGGTTACTTTAATGGTTCCGGAGATGGAGGATTTTCAGTACAATATAGTCTGTAAAAGCTGGGATTGTCTTCCTTGGAGTAAAGGAGATTGAGGGGAGATTTGATACATGTATACAAGATGATGACCTGTTTGGATAAGATAGACAGGAAAAGATGTTCCCATTAGCTTATGGTACAATGACTAGAGTTAAGATTGAGGGCAAAAGTTAAGGGGGATGTGATGAACAACATTTTTACACGACGAGTGGTAATGGCCTGGAAATCATTGCCTCCGAGGGTGGTGGAAGCAGAGAAGGTGAATTATTTCAAAAGTATATTGGATGAACACTTGATTTAAATAAACTTGCAGGAATATGGAGTCAGAGCTGGGGAATGAGACTGGCTGGATTTATCGACAAAGAGCTGGCATGGACTCGATGAGCAGAATGGCCTAATTCTGTGCTGAAATGACTATGACTCTACGACTCTCTGACAGGGGAATACTATTACTACTTTGAGTTTAGTTTAGAGATACAGCACTGAAACAGGCCCTTCGGCCCACCGAGTCTGTGCAGACCATCAACCACCCGTTTATACTAATCCTACACTAATTCCATATTCCTACCACATCCCCACCTGTCCCTATGTTTCCTTACCACCTACCTATACTACGGGCAATTGCTAATGGCCAATTTACCGATCAACCTGCAAGTCTTTGGCATGTGGGTAGAAACCGGAGCACCCGGAGGAAACCCACGCAAACACAGGGAGAACTGGCAAACTCCACACAGGCAGTACCTAGAATTGAACCCGGGTCACTGGAGCTGTGAGGCTGCGGTGCCAACCACTGCACCACTGTGCTACCCTATACTGGGAAAGTTTATAATGGACTGGGCAGTATCACCCTGGAGAACCCCGTGATGTAAGTGAAATGTTTGATGCCCCAGAACGTGGTTAACAAATGTCCTTCACAAACAGAATAAATCAGTTCAGTCCCACTGACAATTCTGGAGTCATTCACAATGGGGAGTAATTTCTCCTCGTTTTCTCTACATAGGACAGCAGTCAGGCTTTTCACTTTGTCCACCACCTCCATGTTGAAAGTCTTGTCAGGGTTAGGTGAGATAAGACACGTTGCCTGGGCGACAGATTTCTTCAATTGTGTTGCTGCTTCTATGCTCTCTTCAGTCCAACCGGGTTAAATCTGGTCATCATCACCATTAGTTAGTTCATAAAGAGGAGTCACAGTCTCTGCAAATCGAGGGATGAGGGTCCACTGATACCCCACCAGCCTGAGGATAGGACACAGGGTAGTCTTTGAGGTGGACAGGGGTAGATACTGGATGAGGGTCCACTGATACCCCACAAGCCTGAGGATAGGACACAGGGCAGGACTTTGAGGTGAACAGGGGTAGACACTGGATGGTCTCGGCCTGACGCTGGTGTGGGCTGATGCAGGATGATCTGATCTGGGCACGTAGAAAGGTGACACGGTCTTGCACCAGCTGGGCCTTACGTGGATGATCTTTTAGTCCAGCTCCCAAAGTCACTGCAGTAGTTCCTGTAAAAGGGTTAAATATGTGGACACGGTGATGAGAAGATCATCGACATATTGCAGCAAGCAGGAAGACTGTGAAAAGCTCGGAAGGGACCCGGCTACACGTTTGTTGAAAATAGTGGGGTTATTGTGGAAACCCTTGTGACAGACATGTCCAGGAGTACCTCTGGTCCTCAGAAGTGAATGTGAATTTAATTTGTTTCTCTAGTTTTACTGGGATACTACAATAACCATTAGAGATATCCAGGGTGGAGAAGACAGCCCTGCCACTGAGAATCCGGGAGAGTAGGGTGGGTGTCTATCAGACAACCGGGTTCACGCAGGGTTGACTGAATTGAGTTTGTGGTGGTCAATAGTCAGTCACCAGCTGCCATCCGGCTTTCCAACCAGTCAAATCGGGCAGTTAGAAGGGAACATGGCTTCGTGAACTACACCCTGGTATAACAATGACATGATAGTGTCTGGAATGTATGATATAATCTCAGCTCGGTAAGAATACTGCTTCATGGATCATGCAATGGTCAGTTAATTTCTTCCGGTCTGCTCATGTTTGCACAGTTATCTTTATGGGTTGTGGATACACTCGACACGGACTCGAGAATCGCCTGTACCTCAGGGTGATCAGAGCTGTCTGGTTCCCACTCCTCTGATATTTTAATCATGAATATTGAGGGTGCACTGGACACCAGAGTAGGGTATGTTTTAATGTTCCACAATATACAAATATAGGGATAATCAATTACTGCTGATAACCTTTGAGCACATTACTGCCCAGTAGTCCCTGTCCATTATGCAGGATCATATAAAAGGGAGGCAGGACTTTGACATGAGCTGTGTTCCCTCTCCTACACCAATGTAAGATCTGATCCAGGGTCACAGATTAACCAAAAGGAGATCGAAGGGTCACAAGCAGTTTATTGAGGAGTAACAGTTCAAATACAGCACAAAATCAGAATAGACATAGTGGACATACGGCCTGTGGCAGGTGAGAAAGGCTTTCTGGCTATGGATCAAATGTAAGAAGCTATTATGAAAGACGTTATAGCAGGACACACAGAATAATTCAAGGTGATCAGGCAGAGTCAACATGCTTTTGTGAAACGGAAACCATGTTTAACCAATTTATTGAAGTTATTTGAAGAAGTAACAGGTGCTGTGGATAAAGGGGAACTGGTGGATGTACTATACTTAGATTTCCAGAAGGGATTTCATAATGTGCCACATCAAAGTTCATTGCGGAATATAAAAGCTCATGGTGTAGGGGGCAACCTATTGGCATGGATAGAAGATTGGCTAGCTAACAGGAAACAGAGAGTAGGCTTAAATGGATCATTTTCTGTTTGGCAAGATGTAACGAGTGGTGTGTCACAGGGATCAGTGCGGGTGCCTTGGCTCTTTACAATTTATATAAATCATTTGGATGAAGGGGCCAAAGGTATGTTTGCTAAATTTGCTGATGACAGAAACGTCGGTCAGACAGTATGTTGTGACGTGGACACAAGTGAACCACAAAGGGGTAGATCGATTGAGTGATTGGGCAAAGATCTGGTAAATGGAGTATAATGTGGGAAAATATGAAATTGTCCATTTTGGCAGGAGGAATAAAAATTAAGCATATAATCACAATGGTGAGAGATTTCAGAGCTCTACCATCCAGGGGGAACTGAGAGTCCTTGTGTATGAATTGTAAAAGGTTAATATGTAGGTATTGCAAGTAATTAGGAAAACTAATAGAATGTTATCGGCTGTTGCAGGAGGAATTGAATACAAATGTAGGGAGGTTATGTTTCAGTTATATAGGGAGACCACTTCTGGAAGACTGTTTGCAGTATTGGTCTACTCATTGAAGAACAGGTGGAAATGCATTCGAAGCAGTTCAGAGATGGTTTACTAGACTAATGCCTGGAATGGGGGTGTTCTCTAATGAGGAAAGGCTGCACAGGCTAGGCTGATGTCAGCTGGAGTTTAGAAGAGTCAGAGGCGACTTGATTGAAACTTATAAGATTCTGAGTGTGGGACAGAGCAAATGAGGCCGACAGAGAGAGAAAGAACGAGAGAGAGAGAGAGCTCAATTCATCTGCTACTAAAAACCTCATCCATGCCTTTTTTATCTCGAGACTTGACTATTCCAACACACTCCTGGCTGGTCTCCCACATCCTACTCTCTGTAACCTGTGGTCATCCAAAACTCTGCTGCCATCTTCTAATTTGCACCAAATTCTGTTCATCCAACATCCCTGTGCTCACTGACCTACATTGGCTCTTGGTCCAATAACACCTCAATTTTAATATTCTCACTCATGTGATCAAATCCCTCCATGTCCTCACCCCTCTGATTATCCCAATCCCCTGTTCATTTCCAATGTTCCTGAAACTTGTTCCTCTTAAAAATCTTTTTTCCAATTCCGGCTTAAAAGTGACTTTCTTTCCCTCTGTCACTCTTCATATAACATAGAACATAGAGCATAGAACAGTACAGCACAGTCCAGGCCCTTCGGCCCACAATGTTGTGCCGAACCTTTAACCTAATCTAAGATCAAACTAACTACCTACCCTTCATTCTCCTATCATCCATGTACCGATCCAAGAGTCGCTTAAATGTCCCTAATGTATCTGCTTCTACTACCACCACTGGCAGCGCATTCCACGCACCCACCACTCTCTGTGTAAAGAACCTACCTCTGACATCTCCCCGAAACCTTCCTCCAGTCACCTTAAAATTATACCCCCTGGTGATAGCCCTTTCCACCTGGGAAAAAGTCTCTGACTATCCACTCTATCTATGCCTCTTATTATCTTGTACCCCTCTGTCAAATCACCTCTCATCCTTCTTCGCTCCAATGAGAAAAGCCGTAGCTCCATCAACCTTTCTCCAGTCCAGGCAGCATCCTGGTAAATCTCCTCTTCACCCTCTCTAAAGCTTCCACATCCTTCCAATAATGAGGCGACCAGAAGTGAACACAATATTCCAAGTGTGGTCGAACCAGGGCCTTATAGAGCTGCAGCATAACCTCGTGGCTCTTAAACTCAATCCCTCTGTTAATGAAAGCCAGCACACCATACGCCTTCTTAACAACCCTTTCAACTTGGGTGGCAACTTTGAGCGATCTATGGACGTGGACCCCAAGATCCCTCTGTTCCTCCACACTACCAAAAACCCTGTCTTTAAGCCTGTATTCTACATTCAAATTCGACCTCCCAAAATGAATCACTTCACACTTTTCCAGGTTGAACTCCATCTGCCACGTCTCAGCCCAGCTCTGCATCCTGTCAATGTCCAGTTGCAACCTACAACAACCTTCCACACTATCCACAACTCCAGCAACCTTCGTGTCATCGGCAAACTTGCTAACCCAGCCTTCCACTTCCTCATCCAACTCAATTATAAAAATCACAAAGAGCAGAGGTCCCAGAACAGATCCCTGCGGAACACCACTGGTCACCGAGCTCCATGCTGAATACTTTCCATCTACTAACACCCTCTGTATTCAATGGGCTGGACAATTTTGTATCCAGACAGCCGCAGTGTGGTCTTCCTGACCACACATTTCATCTCTCCTGCTCCACTCATGCTGTGGAAGCTTGGATCCATAAAATGGTGTGAGCTGCACTGCCGGTCACATCCAGCACATTGTACAGGACACCCAGGCTGGCCGGGGTGCTGGTGTCGGTGTAACGTGTGTGTGTCTGTAGTGTGAGGAGGGGTCTGAATATGATGTCGATCAGCCATTTCAGCAACTTTGATGTGCGTCTTTGAAACTTGGTCCTTGCATGTCGACTGACCGCCTGTGTTAGTCACTCTCAGCTGAACATACATTCAGCAGCACGAGGAACCCCCTCTAGTGTTATTTAAAAGGACCAGGCGTCCAACTTACAGGTGAGGGGCTTTTGACTTCTGTTATTATAAAGTTAGTGGAGGTGCTGTGGATGGTTTTCTGGAGGTTGTGCTGTGAGCTGCTGCAGACATTCAGGGAGGAGAGAGGACTTGGTGACCCAACTCTGTACGATGAATGGGGACTGTAGTTACAGTGTCTCTGCGTCTGTAACATGATCAACAAATGGAGCAGAGGCTGCAGAGAGAGGGAAAGCTCTGGAAAGAAAGAGGAGGAATGGCCTCTGCCCTACCCACCCTGGGTTTCCAAGAGCAAAAAGAGCAGTGGTCCTAATATTGAGCCCAGGGGAACACCACTGTATACTCCCATTGAGACTGAACAACAACCTTTCACCACTTCTCTCTGTTTACTGTTCCTTAGTCAATGTTATATCCACACTGTCACTGTCCCTTTAATTCATAGTGTTCAGTTTTCCTAACCTGTCTATTGAATGTCACTTGATCGAACACCTTTTGAAAGTCCATATACATAACTTCAATCACACCACCCTCATCAGCCCTCTCCATTGTTTTATCAAAGAACTCCATCAAGTTCACCTCAGCAACACCTCTCTCCACTTCTCCACTGTTGTTAAATTATCAGACTGCTTATCCGACACCCAGTACTGGATGAGCAGAAATTTCCTCCAATTAAATATTGGGAAGACTGAAGCAATTGTTATCACTCCCCACTCCAACTCTGTTCCCTTGCTATTGATCCCATCCCTCTTCCTGGTGGCAGTCTGAGATTCAGACAATATGTTTACAACCTTGGTGTCACATTTCATCACAAAATGAGCTTTAACCTCATTTTCAGGGTATCATTACAACCGCCTATTTCCACCTCAGTAACATCGCCTGACTTCACCCCTGTCTCAGCCCATCTGCTGCTGAAACCTCATTCATGCCTTCGGCACCTCTCGATGTGACTATTCCAAATCACTCCTGGCTGATCTCCCATATCTACTCTCTGTAAACTTGAGGTCATCCAAAACTCTGCTGCCCATGTCTTAGCTCACACCAAGTCCTGTTTATATCTCACTGACCGACATTGGCTCCCAGTCAAGCAATATCTTGATTTTAAAATTCTCATCCTTGTTGTCATATCTCTCAATGGCCTCGCCCCTCCCTATCTCTGTAATCTCCTCCAGCTCCAGAACCCATCGAGACATCTGTGCTCCTCTAATTCTGGTCTCTTTTACATCCGTTATTTTAATCACTGCACCACTGGCGACCGTGCCTTCAGCTGCCGGGGCCCAAGCTGCAGTATCCTCCCTACACATCTCCGCCTCTGCACCTCTCCATCTCACTTTCCTCCTTTAAGACATTCCTTGTAACCTTCCTCTTTGGCTAAGCTGTTGGTCCTTTGACCTAATATCTCCTGTTGTATCTCAGTTCGCACTTTGCTTCATAATGCTCCTGTGAAGCACCTTGGGATTTTTTATAACATTAAAGGCAATATCTAAATATAAATTGATGTTTTTGTTGTTGTTTGCCAGACATCAATAGTCTTTAGCATATCCAGGTTGCTAACCATTTACTATCCAATGTTTTTACAAGCAACATGTATTTTTCTCTTGGGTTGTCACGTCTACAAATGTCCCCAGTCCTGACACTAGTCTGACTAGTCAGTAATTACAGCATTTATCGCATATCTCCTTTTTTAAACAGGATGTAAGATTTACAATCCTCCAATCCTCTGTCATCACACCCATATCCAAGGAGGATTGGAAGATTCTGGCCAGTGCCTCTGCTATTTCCACTACTCCTTCCCTCAGAAACCCCTATACATCCATTCAGACTGGGTAAGAGTTCCAGTTTATTGTGGTTCAAAAAGGTGTTGGATTGAAAGGTGTAAACTGAAACTGTTTGTTCAGTGACTGTAATTAATGTCAGTCTCCATGGACCCTGATTGTGTCACAGGAGGGTTTCCCTCTTCTATTAATATGGGACTCCTTTCGATGTGTTATCCCATAGTGTCAGCGGGAGCATCACGCCCGGCACTCACAGGGATCAGCGGCTCCAGAGAGAGGGAGAGGATAGATCAGAATCTGAGAACAATGGGTCAGAATCTGAGCACAATGGGTCAGAATCTGAGAACAATGGGTCAGCATCTGAGAACAATGGGTCAGAATCTGAGAACAATGGATCAGAATCTGAGAACAATGGATCAGAATCTGAGAACAATGGGTCAGAGTCTGAGAACAATGGGTCAGAATCTGAGAACAATGGATCAGAATCTGAGAACAATGGGTCAGAATCTGAGAACAATGGGTCAGAATCTGAGAACAATGGGTCAGAGTCTGAGAACAATGGGTCAGAATCTGAGAACAATGGGACAGAATCTGATAACAATGGGTCAGAATCTGAGAACAATGGGTCAGAATCTGAGAACAATGGATCAGAATCTGAGAACAATGGGTCAGAATCTGAGAACAATGGGTCAGAATCTGAGAACAATGGGACAGAGTCTGAGAACAATGGGTCAGAATCTGTGAACAATGGGTCAGAGTCTGATAACAATGGGTCAGAATCTGATAACAATGGGTCAGAGTCTGAGAACAATGGGTCAGAATCTGAGAACAATGGATCAGAATCTGAGAACAATGGGTCAGAGTCTGAGAACAATGGGTCAGAGTCTGAGAACAATGGGTCAGAATCTGATAACAATGGGTCAGAATCTGAGAACAATGGGTCAGAGTCTGAGAACAATGGGTCAGAATCTGATAACAATGGGTCAGAGTCTGAGAACAATGGGTCAGAATCTGAGAACAATGGGTCAGAGTCTGAGAACAATGGGTCAGAATCTGAGAACAATGGGTCAGAATCTGAGAACAATGGGTCAGAATCTGAGAACAATGGGTCAGAATCTGAGAACAATGGGTCAGAGTCTGAGAACAATGGGACAGAATCTGATAACAATGGATCAGAATCTGATAACAATGGGTCAGAATCTGAGAACAATGGGTCAGAATCTGAGAACAATGGGTCAGAATCTGAGAACAATGGGTCAGAGTCTGAGAACAATGGGACAGAATCTGATAACAATGGATCAGAATCTGATAACAATGGGTCAGAATCTGAGAACAATGGGTCAGAATCTGATAACAATGGGTCAGAATCTGAGAACAATGGGTCAGAATCTGAGAACAATGGGTCAGAATCTGAGAACAATGGGTCAGAGTCTGAGAACAATGGGACAGAATCTGATAACAATGGATCAGAATCTGATAACAATGGGTCAGAATCTGAGAACAATGGGTCAGAATCTGAGAACAATGGGTCAGAATCTGAGAACAATGGGTCAGAGTCTGAGAACAATGGGACAGAATCTGATAACAATGGATCAGAATCTGATAACAATGGGTCAGAATCTGAGAACAATGGGTCAGAATCTGAGAACAATGGGTCAGAATCTGAGAACAATGGGTCAGAATCTGAGAACAATGGGTCAGAATCTGAGAACAATGGATCAGAATCTGAGAACAATGGGTCAGAGTCTGATAACAATGGGTCAGAATCTGAGAACAATGGATCAGAGTCTGAGAACAATGGGTCAGAATCTGATAACAATGGGTCAGAATCTGAGAACAATGGGTCAGAATCTGAGAACAATGGGTCAGAATCTGATAACAATGGGTCAGAATCTGAGAACAATGGGTCAGAATCTGATAACAATGGGTCAGAATCTGATAACAATGGGTCAGAATCTGATAACAATGGGTCAGAATCTGAGAACAATGGGTCAGAATCTGAGAACAATGGGTCAGAATCTGAGAACAATGGGTCAGAATCTGAGAACAATGTGTCAGAATCTGAGAACAATGGGTCAGAATCTGAGAACAATGGGTCAGAGTCTGAGAACAATGGGTCAGAGTCTGAGAACAATGGGTCAGAATCTGAGAACAATGGGTCAGAATCTGAGAACAATGGGTCAGAATCTGAGAACAATGGGTCAGAGTCTGAGAACAATGGGTCAGAGTCTGAGAACAATGGGTCAGAATCTGATAACAATGGGTCAGAATCTGAGAACAATGGGTCAGAATCTGAGAACAATGGGTCAGAGTCTGAGAACAATGGGTCAGAATCTGATAACAATGGGTCAGAATCTGAGAACAATGGGTCAGAATCTGATAACAATGGGTCAGAATCTGAGAACAATGGGTCAGAATCTGAGAACAATGGGTCAGAGTCTGAGAACAATGGATCAGAATCTGATAACAATGGGTCAGAGTCTGAGAACAATGGGTCAGAGTCTGAGAACAATGGGTCAGAGTCTGAGAACAATGGGTCAGAATCTGAGAACAATGGGTCAGAATCTGAGAACAATGGGTCAGAGTCTGAGAACAATGGGTCAGAGTCTGAGAACAATGGGTCAGAATCTGATAACAATGGGTCAGAATCTGAGAACAATGGGTCAGAATCTGAGAACAATGGGTCAGAGTCTGAGAACAATGGGTCAGAGTCTGAGAACAATGGGTCAGAGTCTGAGAACAATGGGTCAGAATCTGAGAACAATGGGTCAGAATCTGAGAACAATGGGTCAGAGTCTGAGAACAATGGGTCAGAGTCTGAGAACAATGGGTCAGAATCTGAGAACAATGGGTCAGAATCTGAGAACAATGGGTCAGAGTCTGAGAACAATGGGTCAGAGTCTGAGAACAATGGGTCAGAGTCTGAGAACAATGGGTCAGAATCTGAGAACAATGGGTCAGAATCTGAGAACAACGGGTCAGAATCTGAGAACAATGGGTCAGAGTCTGAGAACAATGGGTCAGAGTCTGAGAACAATGGGTCAGAATCTGATAACAATGGGTCAGAATCTGAGAACAATGGGTCAGAATCTGAGAACAATGGGTCAGAGTCTGAGAACAATGGGTCAGAATCTGATAACAATGGGTCAGAATCTGAGAACAATGGGTCAGAATCTGATAACAATGGGTCAGAATCTGAGAACAATGGGTCAGAATCTGAGAACAATGGGTCAGAGTCTGAGAACAATGGATCAGAATCTGATAACAATGGGTCAGAGTCTGAGAACAATGGGTCAGAGTCTGAGAACAATGGGACAGAGTCTGAGAACAATGGATCAGAATCTGAGAACAATGGGTCAGAGTCTGATAACAATGGGTCAGAATCTGAGAACAATGGGTCAGAGTCTGAGAACAATGGGTCAGAATCTGAGAACAATGGGTCAGAATCTGAGAACAATGGATCAGAATCTGAGAACAATGGGTCAGAGTCTGATAACAATGGGTCAGAATCTGAGAACAATGGATCAGAGTCTGAGAACAATGGGTCAGAATCTGATAACAATGGGTCAGAATCTGAGAACAATGGGTCAGAATCTGATAACAATGGGTCAGAATCTGAGAACAATGGGTCAGAATCTGAGAACAATGGGTCAGAATCTGAGAACAATGGGTCAGAATCTGAGAACAATGGGTCAGAATCTGAGAACAATGGGTCAGAATCTGATAACAATGGGTCAGAATCTGAGAACAATGGGTCAGAATCTGATAACAATGGGTCAGAATCTGAGAACAATGGGTCAGAATCTGAGAACAATGGGTCAGAATCTGATAACAATGGGTCAGAATCTGAGAACAATGGATCAGAATCTGAGAACAATGGGTCAGAATCTGAGAACAATGGGTCAGAATCTGAGAACAATGGGTCAGAATCTGAGAACAATGGGTCAGAATCTGAGAACAATGGGTCAGAATCTGAGAACAATGGGTCAGAATCTGAGAACAATGGGTCAGAAACTGATAACAATGGGTCAGAATCTGAGAACAATGGGTCAGAATCTGATAACAATGGGTCAGAATCTGAGAACAATGGGTCAGAATCTGATAACAATGGGTCAGAATCTGAGAACAATGGGTCAGAATCTGATAACAATGGGTCAGAATCTGAGAACAATGGGTCAGAGTCTGAGAACAATGGGTCAGAATCTGAGAACAATGGGTCAGAATCTGATAACAATGGGTCAGAATCTGAGAACAATGGGTCAGAATCTGAGAACAATGGGTCAGAATCTGATAACAATGGGTCAGAATCTGATAACAATGGGTCAGAATCTGAGAACAATGGGTCAGAGTCTGAGAACAATGGGTCAGAATCTGATAACAATGGGTCAGAATCTGAGAACAATGGGTCAGAATCTGATAACAATGGGTCAGAATCTGATAACAATGGGTCAGAATCTGATAACAATGGGTCAGAATCTGAGAACAATGGGTCAGAATCTGAGAACAATGGGTCAGAGTCTGAGAACAATGGGTCAGAGTCTGAGAACAATGGGTCAGAGTCTGAGAACAATGGGTCAGAATCTGAGAACAATGGGTCAGAATCTGAGAACAATGGGTCAGAATCTGAGAACAATGGGTCAGAGTCTGAGAACAATGGGTCAGAGTCTGAGAACAATGGGTCAGAATCTGAGAACAATGGGTCAGAATCTGAGAACAATGGGTCAGAGTCTGAGAACAATGGGTCAGAGTCTGAGAACAATGGGTCAGAGTCTGAGAACAATGGGTCAGAATCTGAGAACAATGGGTCAGAATCTGAGAACAATGGGTCAGAATCTGAGAACAATGGGTCAGAGTCTGAGAACAATGGGTCAGAGTCTGAGAACAATGGGTCAGAATCTGATAACAATGGGTCAGAATCTGAGAACAATGGGTCAGAATCTGAGAACAATGGGTCAGAGTCTGAGAACAATGGGTCAGAATCTGATAACAATGGGTCAGAATCTGAGAACAATGGGTCAGAATCTGATAACAATGGGTCAGAATCTGAGAACAATGGGTCAGAATCTGAGAACAATGGGTCAGAGTCTGAGAACAATGGGTCAGAATCTGAGAACAATGGGTCAGAGTCTGAGAACAATGGGTCAGAATCTGAGAACAATGGGTCAGAATCTGAGCACAATGGGTCAGAATCTGAGAACAATGGATCAGAATCTGAGAACAATGGATCAGAATCTGAGAACAATGGGTCAGAGTCTGAGAACAATGGGTCAGAATCTGAGAACAATGGGTCAGAGTCTGAGAACAATGGATCAGAATCTGAGAACAATGGGTCAGAATCTGATAACAATGGGTCAGAATCTGAGAACAATGGGTCAGAGTCTGAGAACAATGGGTCAGAATCTGAGAACAATGGGTCAGAATCTGAGAACAATGGGTCAGAGTCTGAGAACAATGGGTCAGAATCTGAGAACAATGGGTCAGAATCTGAGAACAATGGGTCAGAATCTGAGAACAATGGGTCAGAATCTGAGAACAATGGGTCAGAATCTGAGAACAATGGGTCAGAATCTGAGAACAATGGGTCAGAGTCTGAGAACAATGGGACAGAATCTGAGAACAATGGGTCAGAATCTGAGAACAATGGGTCAGAATCTGAGAACAATGGGTCAGAATCTGAGAACAATGGGTCAGAATCTGAGAACAATGGGTCAGAGTCTGAGAACAATGGGTCAGAGTCTGAGAACAATGGGTCAGAATCTGAGAACAATGGGTCAGAATCTGAGAACAATGGGTCAGACTCTGAGAACAATGGGTCAGAATCTGAGAACAATGGATCAGAGTCTGAGAACAATGGGTCAGAATCTGAGAACAATGGGTCAGAATCTGAGAACAATGGGTCAGAGTCTGAGAACAATGGGTCAGAATCTGAGAACAATGGGTCAGAATCTGAGAACAATGGGTCAGAATCTGAGAACAATGGGTCAGAATCTGAGAACAATGGGTCAGAATCTGAGAACAATGGGTCAGAGTCTGAGAACAATGGGTCAGAGTCTGAGAACAATGGGTCAGAATCTGAGAACAATGGGTCAGAATCTGAGAACAATGGGTCAGAATCTGAGAACAATGGGTCAGAATCTGAGAACAATGGGTCAGAATCTGATAACAATGGGTCAGAATCTGAGAACAATGGGTCAGAGTCTGAGAACAATGGGTCAGAATCTGAGAACAATGGGTCAGAATCTGAGAACAATGGGTCAGAATCTGAGAACAATGGGTCAGACTCTGAGAACAATGGGTCAGAATCTAAGAACAATGGATCAGAATCTGAGAACAATGGGTCAGAGTCTGATAACAATGGGTCAGAATCTGAGAACAATGGATCAGAGTCTGAGAACAATGGGTCAGAATCTGATAACAATGGGTCAGAATCTGAGAACAATGGGTCAGAATCTGAGAACAATGGGTCAGAATCTGATAACAATGGGTCAGAATCTGAGAACAATGGGTCAGAATCTGAGAACAATGGGTCAGAGTCTGAGAACAATGGGTCAGAATCTGAGAACAATGGGTCAGAGTCTGAGAACAATGGGTCAGAATCTGAGAACAATGGGTCAGAATCTGAGAACAATGGGTCAGAATCTGAGAACAATGGGTCAGAATCTGAGAACAATGGGTCAGAGTCTGAGAACAATGGGTCAGAATCTGAGAACAATGTGTCAGAATCTGAGAACAATGGGTCAGAATCTGAGAACAATGGGTCAGAGTCTGAGAACAATGGGTCAGAGTCTGAGAACAATGGGTCAGAATCTGAGAACAATGGGTCAGAATCTGAGAACAATGGGTCAGAATCTGAGAACAATGGGTCAGAGTCTGAGAACAATGGGTCAGAATCTGAGAACAATGTGTCAGAATCTGAGAACAATGGGTCAGAATCTGAGAACAATGGGTCAGAATCTGAGAACAATGGGTCAGAGTCTGAGAACAATGGGTCAGAGTCTGAGAACAATGGGTCAGAGTCTGAGAACAATGGGTCAGAATCTGAGAACAATGGGTCAGAATCTGAGAACAATGGGTCAGAGTCTGAGAACAATGGGTCAGAGTCTGAGAACAATGGGTCAGAATCTGAGAACAATGGGTCAGAATCTGATAACAATGGGTCAGAATGTGAGAACAATGGGTCAGAATCTAAGAACAATGGGTCAGAATCTGATAACAATGGGTCAGAGTCTGAGAACAATGGGTCAGAATCTGAGAACAATGGGTCAGAGTCTGAGAACAATGGGTCAGAGTCTGAGAACAATGGGTCAGAATCTGATAACAATGGGTCAGAATCTGAGAACAATGGGTCAGAGTCTGAGAACAATGGGTCAGAGTCTGAGAACAATGGGTCAGAATCTGAGAACAATGGGTCAGAATCTGAGAACAATGGGTCAGAGTCTGAGAACAATGGGTCAGAGTCTGAGAACAATGGGTCAGAATCTGAGAACAATGGGTCAGAATCTGATAACAATGGGTCAGAATCTGAGAACAATGGGTCAGAATCTGATAACAATGGGTCAGAATCTGATAACAATGGGTCAGAATCTGAGAACAATGGGTCAGAATCTGATAACAATGGGTTAGAATCTGAGAACAATGGGTCAGAATCTGAGAACAATGGGTCAGAATCTGAGAACAATGGGTCAGAATCTGAGAACAATGGGTCAGAATCTGAGAACAATGGGTCAGAATCTGATAACAATGGGTCAGAATCTGAGAACAATGGGTCAGAATCTGATAACAATGGGTCAGAATCTGAGAACAATGGGTCAGAATCTGAGAACAATGGGTCAGAATCTGAGAACAATGGGTCAGAATCTGAGAACAATGGGTCAGAATCTGAGAACAATGGGTCAGAATCTGAGAACAATGGGTCAGAATCTGATAACAATGGGTCAGAATCTGAGAACAATGGGTCAGAATCTGAGAACAATGGGTCAGAATCTGAGAACAATGGGTCAGAATCTGAGAACAATGGGTCAGAATCTGATAACAATGGGTCAGAATCTGATAACAATGGGTCAGAATCTGAGAACAATGGGTCAGAATCTGAGAACAATGGGTCAGAATCTGAGAACAATGGGTCAGAGTCTGAGAACAATGGGTCAGAATCTGAGAACAATGTGTCAGAATCTGAGAACAATGGGTCAGAATCTGAGAACAATGGGTCAGAATCTGAGAACAGTGGGTCAGAGTCTGAGAACAATGGGTCAGAATCTGAGAACAATGGGTCAGAATCTGATAACAATGGGTCAGAATCTGAGAACAATGGGTCAGAATCTGAGAACAATGGGTCAGAATCTGAGAACAATGGGTCAGAATCTGAGAACAATGGGTCAGAGTCTGAGAACAATGGGTCAGAGTCTGAGAACAATGGGTCAGAATCTGAGAACAATGGGTCAGAATCTGATAACAATGGGTCAGAATCTGATATCAATGGGTCAGAGTCTGAGAACAATGGGTCAGAGTCTGAGAACAATGGGTCAGAATCTGAGAACAATGGGTCAGAATCTGAGAACAATGGGTCAGAATCTGATAACAATGGGTCAGAGTCTGAGAACAATGGGTCAGAGTCTGAGAACAATGGGTCAGAATCTGAGAACAATGGATCAGAATCTGAGAACAATGGGTCAGAGTCTGATAACAATGGGTCAGAATCTGAGAACAATGGATCAGAGTCTGAGAACAATGGGTCAGAATCTGATAACAATGGGTCAGAATCTGAGAACAATGGGTCAGAATCTGAGAACAATGGGTCAGAATCTGAGAACAATGGGTCAGAATCTGATAACAATGGGTCAGAATCTGAGAACAATGGGTCAGAGTCTGATAACAATGGGTCAGAGTCTGAGAACAATGGGTCAGAATCTGAGAACAATGGGTCAGAATCTGAGAACAATGGGTCAGAATCTGATAACAATGGGTCAGAATCTGATAACAATGGGTCAGAATCTGATAACAATGGGTCAGAATCTGAGAACAATGGGTCAGAATCTGAGAACAATGGGTCAGAGTCTGAGAACAATGGGTCAGAGTCTGAGAACAATGGGTCAGAATCTGAGAACAATGTGTCAGAATCTGAGAACAATGGGTCAGAATCTGAGAACAATGGGTCAGAGTCTGAGAACAATGGTCAGAGTCTGAGAACAATGGGTCAGAATCTGAGAACAATGGGTCAGAATCTGAGAACAATGGGTCAGAATCTGAGAACAATGGGTCAGAATCTGAGAACAATGGGTCAGAGTCTGAGAACAATGGGTCAGAGTCTGAGAACAATGGGTCAGAATCTGAGAACAATGGGTCAGAGTCTGAGAACAATGGGTCAGAATCTGAGAACAATGGGTCAGAATCTGAGAACAATGGGTCAGAATCTGAGAACAATGGGTCAGAATCTGAGAACAATGGGTCAGAATCTGAGAACAATGGGTCAGAGTCTGAGAACAATGGGTCAGAGTCTGAGAACAATGGGTCAGAATCTGAGAACAATGGGTCAGAATCTGAGAACAATGGGTCAGAGTCTGAGAACAATGGGTCAGAATCTGAGAACAATGGGTCAGAATCTGAGAACAATGGGTCAGACTCTGAGAACAATGGGTCAGAATCTAAGAACAATGGATCAGAATCTGAGAACAATGGGTCAGAGTCTGATAACAATGGGTCAGAATCTGAGAACAATGGATCAGAGTCTGAGAACAATGGGTCAGAATCTGATAACAATGGGTCAGAATCTGAGAACAATGGGTCAGAATCTGAGAACAATGGGTCAGAATCTGATAACAATGGGTCAGAATCTGAGAACAATGGGTCAGAATCTGAGAACAATGGGTCAGAGTCTGAGAACAATGGGTCAGAATCTGAGAACAATGGGTCAGAGTCTGAGAACAATGGGTCAGAATCTGAGAACAATGGGTCAGAATCTGAGAACAATGGGTCAGAATCTGAGAACAATGGGTCAGAATCTGAGAACAATGGGTCAGAGTCTGAGAACAATGGGTCAGAATCTGAGAACAATGTGTCAGAATCTGAGAACAATGGGTCAGAATCTGAGAACAATGGGTCAGAGTCTGAGAACAATGGGTCAGAGTCTGAGAACAATGGGTCAGAATCTGAGAACAATGGGTCAGAATCTGAGAACAATGGGTCAGAATCTGAGAACAATGGGTCAGAGTCTGAGAACAATGGGTCAGAATCTGAGAACAATGTGTCAGAATCTGAGAACAATGGGTCAGAATCTGAGAACAATGGGTCAGAATCTGAGAACAATGGGTCAGAGTCTGAGAACAATGGGTCAGAGTCTGAGAACAATGGGTCAGAGTCTGAGAACAATGGGTCAGAATCTGAGAACAATGGGTCAGAGTCTGAGAACAATGGGTCAGAATCTGAGAACAATGTGTCAGAATCTGAGAACAATGGGTCAGAATCTGAGAACAATGGGTCAGAATCTGAGAACAATGGGTCAGAATCTGAGAACAATGGGTCAGAATCTGAGAACAATGGGTCAGAATCTGATAACAATGGGTCAGAATCTGAGAACAATGGGTCAGAATCTGATAACAATGGGTCAGAATCTGAGAACAATGGGTCAGAATCTGAGAACAATGGGTCAGAATCTGAGAACAATGGGTCAGAATCTGAGAACAATGGGTCAGAATCTGAGAACAATGGGTCAGAATCTGAGAACAATGGGTCAGAATCTGATAACAATGGGTCAGAATCTGAGAACAATGGGTCAGAATCTGAGAACAATGGGTCAGAATCTGAGAACAATGGGTCAGAATCTGAGAACAATGGGTCAGAATCTGATAACAATGGGTCAGAATCTGATAACAATGGGTCAGAATCTGAGAACAATGGGTCAGAATCTGAGAACAATGGGTCAGAATCTGAGAACAATGGGTCAGAGTCTGAGAACAATGGGTCAGAATCTGAGAACAATGTGTCAGAATCTGAGAACAATGGGTCAGAATCTGAGAACAATGGGTCAGAATCTGAGAACAGTGGGTCAGAGTCTGAGAACAATGGGTCAGAATCTGAGAACAATGGGTCAGAATCTGATAACAATGGGTCAGAATCTGAGAACAATGGGTCAGAATCTGAGAACAATGGGTCAGAATCTGAGAACAATGGGTCAGAATCTGAGAACAATGGGTCAGAGTCTGAGAACAATGGGTCAGAGTCTGAGAACAATGGGTCAGAATCTGAGAACAATGGGTCAGAATCTGATAACAATGGGTCAGAATCTGATATCAATGGGTCAGAGTCTGAGAACAATGGGTCAGAGTCTGAGAACAATGGGTCAGAATCTGAGAACAATGGGTCAGAATCTGAGAACAATGGGTCAGAATCTGATAACAATGGGTCAGAGTCTGAGAACAATGGGTCAGAGTCTGAGAACAATGGGTCAGAATCTGAGAACAATGGATCAGAATCTGAGAACAATGGGTCAGAGTCTGATAACAATGGGTCAGAATCTGAGAACAATGGATCAGAGTCTGAGAACAATGGGTCAGAATCTGATAACAATGGGTCAGAATCTGAGAACAATGGGTCAGAATCTGAGAACAATGGGTCAGAATCTGAGAACAATGGGTCAGAATCTGATAACAATGGGTCAGAATCTGAGAACAATGGGTCAGAGTCTGATAACAATGGGTCAGAGTCTGAGAACAATGGGTCAGAATCTGAGAACAATGGGTCAGAATCTGAGAACAATGGGTCAGAATCTGATAACAATGGGTCAGAATCTGATAACAATGGGTCAGAATCTGATAACAATGGGTCAGAATCTGAGAACAATGGGTCAGAATCTGAGAACAATGGGTCAGAGTCTGAGAACAATGGGTCAGAGTCTGAGAACAATGGGTCAGAATCTGAGAACAATGTGTCAGAATCTGAGAACAATGGGTCAGAATCTGAGAACAATGGGTCAGAGTCTGAGAACAATGGTCAGAGTCTGAGAACAATGGGTCAGAATCTGAGAACAATGGGTCAGAATCTGAGAACAATGGGTCAGAATCTGAGAACAATGGGTCAGAATCTGAGAACAATGGGTCAGAGTCTGAGAACAATGGGTCAGAGTCTGAGAACAATGGGTCAGAATCTGAGAACAATGGGTCAGAATCTGAGAACAATGGGTCAGAATCTGAGAACAATGGGTCAGAGTCTGAGAACAATGGGTCAGAATCTGAGAACAATGGGTCAGAATCTGAGAACAATGGGTCAGAATCTGAGAACAATGGGTCAGAGTCTGAGAACAATGGGTCAGAATCTGAGAACAATGGGTCAGAATCTGAGAACAATGGGTCAGAATCTGAGAACAATGGGTCAGAGTCTGAGAACAATGGGTCAGAATCTGATAACAATGGGTCAGAATCTGAGAACAATGGGTCAGAATCTGAGAACAATGGGTCAGAGTCTGAGAACAATGGGTCAGAATCTGATAACAATGGGTCAGAATCTGAGAACAATGGGTCAGAGTCTGAGAACAATGGGTCAGAGTCTGAGAACAATGGATCAGAATCTGATAACAATGGGTCAGAGTCTGAGAACAATGGGTCAGAATCTGATAACAATGGGTCAGAATCTGAGAACAATGGGTCAGAATCTGAGAACAATGGGTCAGAGTCTGAGAACAATGGGTCAGAATCTGATAACAATGGGTCAGAGTCTGAGAACAATGGATCAGAATCTGATAACAATGGGTCAGAGTCTGTGAACAATGGGTCAGAATCTGAGAACAATGGGTCAGAATCTGAGAACAATGGGTCAGAGTCTGAGAACAATGGGTCAGAATCTGAGAACAATGGATCAGAATCTGAGAACAATGGGTCAGAGTCTGATAACAATGGGTCAGAATCTGAGAGCAATGGATCAGAGTCTGAGAACAATGGGTCAGAATCTGATAACAATGGGTCAGAATCTGAGAACAATGGGTCAGAATCTGAGAACAATGGGTCAGAATCTGATAACAATGGGTCAGAATCTGAGAACAATGTGTCAGAATCTGAGAACAATGGGTCAGAATCTGAGAACAATGGGTCAGAGTCTGAGAACAATGGGTCAGAATCTGAGAACAATGGGTCAGAATCTGATAACAATGGGTCAGAATCTGAGAACAATGGGTCAGAATCTGAGAACAATGGGTCAGAATCTGATAACAATGGGTCAGAATCTGATAACAATGGGTCAGAATCTGAGAACAATGGGTCAGAGTCTGAGAACAATGGGTCAGAATCTGATAACAATGGGTCAGAATCTGAGAACAATGGGTCAGAATCTGATAACAATGGGTCAGAATCTGATAACAATGGGTCAGAATCTGAGAACAATGGGTCAGAATCTGAGCACAATGGGTCAGAATCTGAGAACAATGGGTCAGAATCTGAGAACAATGGGTCAGAATCTGAGAACAATGGGTCAGAATCTGAGAACAATGGATCAGAATCTGAGAACAATGGATCAGAATCTGAGAACAATGGGTCAGAGTCTGAGAACAATGGGTCAGAATCTGAGAACAATGGGTCAGAATCTGAGAACAATGGGTCAGAGTCTGAGAACAATGGGTCAGAATCTGAGAACAATGGGTCAGAATCTGAGAACAATGGGTCAGAGTCTGAGAACAATGGGTCAGAATCTGAGAACAATGGGTCAGAATCTGAGAACAATGGGTCAGAATCTGAGAACAATGGGTCATAATCTGAGAACAATGGGTCAGAATCTGAGAACAATGGGTCAGAATCTGAGAACAATGGGTCAGAGTCTGAGAACAATGGGTCAGAGTCTGAGAACAATGGGTCAGAATCTGAGAACAATGGGTCAGAATCTGAGAACAATGGGTCAGAATCTGAGAACAATGGGTCAGAGTCTGAGAACAATGGGTCAGAATCTGAGAACAATGGGTCAGAATCTGAGAACAATGGGTCAGAATCTGAGAACAATGGGTCAGAGTCTGAGAACAATGGGTCAGAATCTGAGAACAATGGGTCAGAATCTGAGAACAATGGGTCAGAATCTGAGAACAATGGGTCAGAGTCTGAGAACAATGGGTCAGAATCTGATAACAATGGGTCAGAATCTGAGAACAATGGGTCAGAATCTGAGAACAATGGGTCAGAGTCTGAGAACAATGGGTCAGAATCTGATAACAATGGGTCAGAATCTGAGAACAATGGGTCAGAGTCTGAGAACAATGGGTCAGAGTCTGAGAACAATGGATCAGAATCTGATAACAATGGGTCAGAGTCTGAGAACAATGGGTCAGAATCTGATAACAATGGGTCAGAATCTGAGAACAATGGGTCAGAATCTGAGAACAATGGGTCAGAGTCTGAGAACAATGGGTCAGAATCTGATAACAATGGGTCAGAATCTGAGAACAATGGGTCAGAATCTGAGAACAATGGGTCAGAGTCTGTGAACAATGGGTCAGAATCTGAGAACAATGGGTCAGAATCTGAGAACAATGGGTCAGAGTCTGAGAACAATGGGTCAGAATCTGAGAACAATGGATCAGAATCTGAGAACAATGGGTCAGAGTCTGATAACAATGGGTCAGAATCTGAGAACAATGGATCAGAGTCTGAGAACAATGGGTCAGAATCTGATAACAATGGGTCAGAATCTGAGAACAATGGGTCAGAATCTGAGAACAATGGGTCAGAATCTGATAACAATGGGTCAGAATCTGAGAACAATGTGTCAGAATCTGAGAACAATGGGTCAGAATCTGAGAACAATGGGTCAGAGTCTGAGAACAATGGGTCAGAATCTGAGAACAATGGGTCAGAATCTGATAACAATGGGTCAGAATCTGAGAACAATGGGTCAGAATCTGAGAACAATGGGTCAGAATCTGATAACAATGGGTCAGAATCTGATAACAATGGGTCAGAATCTGAGAACAATGGGTCAGAGTCTGAGAACAATGGGTCAGAATCTGATAACAATGGGTCAGAATCTGAGAACAATGGGTCAGAATCTGATAACAATGGGTCAGAATCTGATAACAATGGGTCAGAATCTGAGAACAATGGGTCAGAATCTGAGCACAATGGGTCAGAATCTGAGAACAATGGGTCAGAATCTGAGAACAATGGGTCAGAATCTGAGAACAATGGGTCAGAATCTGAGAACAATGGATCAGAATCTGAGAACAATGGATCAGAATCTGAGAACAATGGGTCAGAGTCTGAGAACAATGGGTCAGAATCTGAGAACAATGGGTCAGAATCTGAGAACAATGGGTCAGAGTCTGAGAACAATGGGTCAGAATCTGAGAACAATGGGTCAGAATCTGAGAACAATGGGTCAGAGTCTGAGAACAATGGGTCAGAATCTGAGAACAATGGGTCAGAATCTGAGAACAATGGGTCAGAATCTGAGAACAATGGGTCATAATCTGAGAACAATGGGTCAGAGTCTGAGAACAATGGGTCAGAATCTGAGAACAATGGGTCAGAATCTGAGAACAATGGGTCAGAATCTGAGAACAATGGGTCAGAGTCTGAGAACAATGGGACAGAATCTGAGAACAATGGGTCAGAATCTGAGAACAATGGGTCAGAATCTGAGAACAATGGGTCAGAATCTGAGAACAATGGGTCAGAATCTGAGAACAATGGGTCAGAGTCTGAGAACAATGGGTCAGAGTCTGAGAACAATGGGTCAGAATCTGAGAACAATGGGTCAGAATCTGAGAACAATGGGTCAGAATCTGAGAACAATGGGTCAGAGTCTGAGAACAATGGGTCAGAATCTGAGAACAATGGGTCAGAGTCTGATAACAATGGGTCAGAATCTGAGAACAATGGATCAGAGTCTGAGAACAATGGGTCAGAATCTGATAACAATGGGTCAGAATCTGAGAACAATGGGTCAGAATCTGAGAACAATGGGTCAGAATCTGATAACAATGGGTCAGAATCTGAGAACAATGGGTCAGAATCTGATAACAATGGGTCAGAATCTGATAACAATGGGTCAGAATCTGAGAACAATGGGTCAGAGTCTGAGAACAATGGGTCAGAATCTGAGAACAATGGGTCAGAGTCTGAGAACAATGGGTCAGAATCTGAGAACAATGGGTCAGAATCTGAGAACAATGGGTCAGAATCTGAGAACAATGGGTCAGAATCTGAGAACAATGGGTCAGAGTCTGAGAACAATGGGTCAGAATCTGAGAACAATGTGTCAGAATCTGAGAACAATGGGTCAGAATCTGAGAACAATGGGTCAGAGTCTGAGAACAATGGGTCAGAATCTGAGAACAATGGGTCAGAGTCTGAGAACAATGGGTCAGAATCTGAGAACAATGGGTCAGAGTCTGATAACAATGGGTCAGAATCTGAGAACAATGGATCAGAGTCTGAGAACAATGGGTCAGAATCTGATAACAATGGGTCAGAATCTGAGAACAATGGGTCAGAATCTGAGAACAATGGGTCAGAATCTGATAACAATGGGTCAGAATCTGAGAACAATGGGTCAGAATCTGATAACAATGGGTCAGAATCTGATAACAATGGGTCAGAATCTGAGAACAATGGGTCAGAGTCTGAGAACAATGGGTCAGAATCTGAGAACAATGGGTCAGAGTCTGAGAACAATGGGTCAGAATCTGAGAACAATGGGTCAGAATCTGAGAACAATGGGTCAGAATCTGAGAACAATGGGTCAGAATCTGAGAACAATGGGTCAGAGTCTGAGAACAATGGGTCAGAATCTGAGAACAATGTGTCAGAATCTGAGAACAATGGGTCAGAATCTGAGAACAATGGGTCAGAGTCTGAGAACAATGGGTCAGAGTCTGAGAACAATGGGTCAGAATCTGAGAACAATGGGTCAGAATCTGAGAACAATGGGTCAGAATCTGATAACAATGGGTCAGAGTCTGAGAACAATGGGTCAGAATCTGAGAACAATGTGTCAGAATCTGAGAACAATGGGTCAGAATCTGATAACAATGGGTCAGAATCTGATAACAATGGGTCAGAATCTGAGAACAATGGGTCAGAATCTGATAACAATGGGTCAGAATCTGAGAACAATGGGTCAGAATCTGAGAACAATGGGTCAGAATCTGAGAGCAATGGGTCTGAATCTGAGAACAATGGGTCAGAATCTGAGAACAATGGGTCAGAATCTGAGAACAATGGGTCAGAATCTGAGAACAATGGGTCAGAGTCTGAGAACAATGGGTCAGAGTCTGAGAACAATGGGTCAGAATCTGAGAACAATGGGTCAGAATCTGAGAACAATGGGTCAGAATCTGAGAACAATGGGTCAGAGTCTGAGAACAATGGGTCAGAGTCTGATAACAATGGGTCAGAATCTGAGAACAATGGGTCAGAATCTGAGAACAATGGGTCAGAATCTGAGAACAATGGGTCAGAGTCTGAGAACAATGGATCAGAATCTGATAACAATGGGTCAGAGTCTGTGAACAATGGGTCAGAATCTGATAACAATGGGTCAGAATCTGAGAACAATGGGTCAGAGTCTGAGAACAATGGGTCAGAGTCTGAGAACAATGGGTCAGAGTCTGAGAACAATGGGTCAGAGTCTGAGAACAATGGGTCAGAATCTGAGAACAATGGGTCAGAATCTGAGAACAATGGGTCAGAATCTGAGAACAATGGGTCAGAGTCTGAGAACAATGGATCAGAATCTGATAACAATGGGTCAGAGTCTGTGAACAATGGGTCAGAATCTGAGAACAATGGGTCAGAATCTGAGAACAATGGGTCAGAATCTGATAACAATGGGTCAGAGTCTGAGAACAATGGGTCAGAATCTGAGAACAATGGATCAGAATCTGAGAACAATGGGTCAGAGTCTGATAACAATGGGTCAGAATCTGAGAACAATGGATCAGAGTCTGAGAACAATGGGTCAGAATCTGAGAACAATGGGTCAGAATCTGAGAACAATGGGTCAGAGTCTGAGAACAATGGGTCAGAATCTGAGAACAATGGGTCAGAATCTGAGAACAATGGGTCAGAATCTGAGAACAATGGGTCAGAGTCTGAGAACAATGGGTCAGAGTCTGATAACAATGGGTCAGAATCTGAGAACAATGGGTCAGAATCTGAGAACAATGGGTCAGAATCTGAGAACAATGGGTCAGAGTCTGAGAACAATGGATCAGAATCTGATAACAATGGGTCAGTGTCTGTGAACAATGGGTCAGAATCTGATAACAATGGGTCAGAATCTGAGAACAATGGGTCAGAATCTGAGAACAATGGGTCAGAATCTGAGAACAATGGGTCAGAATCTGAGAACAATGGTTCAGAATCTGAGAACAATGGGTCAGAGTCTGAGAACAATGGGTCAGAATCTGAGAACAATGGGTCAGAATCTGAGAACAATGGGTCAGAATCTGAGAACAATGGGTCAGAATCTGAGAACAATGGGTCAGAATCTGAGAACAATGGGTCAGAATCTGAGAACAATGGGTCAGAATCTGAGAACAATGGGTCAGAGTCTGAGAACAATGGGTCAGAGTCTGAGAACAATGGGTCAGAATCTGAGAACAATGGGTCAGAATCTGAGAACAATGGGTCAGAATCTGAGAACAATGGGTCAGAATCTGAGAACAATGGGTCAGAATCTGAGAACAATGGGTCAGAATCTGAGAACAATGGGTCAGAATCTGAGAACAATGGGTCAGAGTCTGAGAACAATGGATCAGAATCTGATAACAATGGGTCAGAGTCTGTGAACAATGGGTCAGAATCTGAGAACAATGGGTCAGAATCTGAGAACAATGGGTCAGAATCTGATAACAATGGGTCAGAGTCTGAGAACAATGGGTCAGAATCTGATAACAATGGGTCAGAATCTGAGAACAATGGGTCAGAATCTGATAACAATGGGTCAGAATCTGAGAACAATGGGTCAGAATCTGAGAACAATGGGTCAGAATCTGAGAACAATGGGTCAGAATCTGAGAACAATGGGTCAGAATCTGAGAACAATGGGTCAGAATCTGAGAACAATGGGTCAGAATCTGAGAACAATGGGTCAGAATCTGAGAACAATGGGTCAGAATCTGAGAACAATGGGTCAGAATCTGAGAACAATGGGTCAGAATCTGAGAACAATGGGTCAGAATCTGAGAACAATGGGTCAGAATCTGAGAACAATGGGTCAGAATCTGATAACAATGGGTCAGAATCTGAGAACAATGGGTCAGAATCTGATAACAATGGGTCAGAATCTGATAACAATGGGTCAGAATCTGAGAACAATGGGTCAGAATCTGATAACAATGGGTCAGAATCTGAGAACAATGGGTCAGAATCTGATAACAATGGGTTAGAATCTGAGAACAATGGGTCAGAATCTGATAACAATGGGTCAGAATCTGAGAACAATGGGTCAGAATCTGATAACAATGGGTCAGAATCTGATAACAATGGGTCAGAATCTGAGAACAATGGGTCAGAATCTGAGAACAATGGATCAGAATCTGAGAACAATGGGTCAGAATCTGAGAACAATGGGTCAGAATCTGAGAACAATGGGTCAGAATCTGAGAACAATGGGTCAGAATCTGATAACAATGGGTCAGAATCTGATAACAATGGGTCAGAATCTGATAACAATGGGTCAGAATCTGAGAACAATGGGTCAGAATCTGAGAACAATGGGTCAGAATCTGATAACAATGGGTCAGAATCTGAGAACAATGGGTCAGAATCTGAGAACAATGGGTCAGAATCTGAGAACAATGTGTCAGAATCTGAGAACAATGGGTCAGAATCTGAGAACAATGGGTCAGAGTCTGAGAACAATGGGTCAGAGTCTGAGAACAATGGGTCAGAATCTGAGAACAATGGGTCAGAATCTGAGAACAATGGGTCAGAATCTGATAACAATGGGTCAGAGTCTGAGAACAATGGGTCAGAGTCTGAGAACAATGGGTCAGAATCTGATAACAATGGGTCAGAATCTGAGAACAATGGGTCAGAATCTGAGAACAATGGGTCAGAGTCTGAGAACAATGGGTCAGAATCTGAGAACAATGGGTCAGAATCTGAGAACAATGGGTCAGAATCTGAGAACAATGGGTCAGAATCTGAGAACAATGGGTCAGAATCTGAGAACAATGGGTCAGAGTCTGAGAACAATGGGTCAGAATCTGAGAACAATGGGTCAGAGTCTGAGAACAATGGGTCAGAATCTGAGAACAATGTGTCAGAATCTGAGAACAATGGGTCAGAATCTGAGAACAATGGGTCAGAATCTGAGAACAATGTGTCAGAATCTGATAACAATGGGTCAGAATCTGAGAACAATGGGTCAGAATCTGAGAACAATGGGTCAGAGTCTGAGAACAATGGGTCAGAGTCTGAGAACAATGGGTCAGAGTCTGAGAACAATGGGTCAGAGTCTGATAACAATGGGTCAGAATCTGATATCAATGGGTCAGAATCTGAGAACAATGGGTCAGAATCTGATAACAATGGGTCAGAATCTGATAACAATGGGTCAGAATCTGAGAACAATGGGTCAGAATCTGATAACAATGGGTCAGAATCTGAGAACAATGGGTAAGAGTCTGAGAACAATGGGTCAGAATCTGAGAACAATGTGTCAGAATCTGAGAACAATGGGTCAGAATCTGAGAACAATGGGTCAGAATCTGAGAACAATGTGTCAGAATCTGATAACAATGGGTCAGAATCTGAGAACAATGGGTCAGAATCTGAGAACAATGGGTCAGAGTCTGAGAACAATGGGTCAGAGTCTGAGAACAATGGGTCAGAGTCTGAGAACAATGGGTCAGAGTCTGATAACAATGGGTCAGAATCTGATAACAATGTGTCAGAGTCTGATAACAATGGGTCAGAGTCTGATAACAATGGGTCAGAGTCTGATAACAATGGGTCAGAGTCTGATAACAATGGGTAAGAATCTGAGAACAATGGGTCAGAATCTGAGAACAATGGGTCAGAATCTGAGAACAATGGGTCAGAATCTGAGAACAATGGGTCAGAGTCTGATAACAATGGGTCAGAGTCTGATAACAATGGGTAAGAATCTGAGAACAATGGGTCAGAATCTGAGAACAATGGGTCAGAATCTGAGAACAATGGGTCAGAATCTGAGAACAATGGGTCAGAGTCTGAGAACAATGGGTCAGAATCTGAGAACAATGGGTCAGAGTCTGAGAACAATGGGTCAGAATCTGAGAACAATGTGTCAGAATCTGAGAACAATGGGTCAGAATCTGAGAACAATGGGTCAGAATCTGAGAACAATGGGTCAGAATCTGAGAACAATGGGTCAGAATCTGAGAACAATGGGTCAGAATCTGAGAACAATGGGTCAGAATCTGAGAACAATGGGTCAGAATCTGAGAACAATGTGTCAGAATCTGAGAACAATGGGTCAGAATCTGAGAACAATGGGTCAGAATCTGAGAACAATGTGTCAGAATCTGATAACAATGGGTCAGAATCTGAGAACAATGGGTCAGAATCTGAGAACAATGGGTCAGAGTCTGAGAACAATGGGTCAGAGTCTGAGAACAATGGGTCAGAGTCTGAGAACAATGGGTCAGAGTCTGATAACAATGGGTCAGAATCTGATATCAATGGGTCAGAATCTGAGAACAATGGGTCAGAATCTGATAACAATGGGTCAGAATCTGATAACAATGGGTCAGAATCTGAGAACAATGTGTCAGAATCTGATAACAATGGGTCAGAATCTGAGAACAATGGGTAAGAGTCTGAGAACAATGGGTCAGAATCTGAGAACAATGTGTCAGAATCTGAGAACAATGGGTCAGAATCTGAGAACAATGGGTCAGAATCTGAGAACAATGTGTCAGAATCTGATAACAATGGGTCAGAATCTGAGAACAATGGGTCAGAATCTGAGAACAATGGGTCAGAGTCTGAGAACAATGGGTCAGAGTCTGAGAACAATGGGTCAGAGTCTGAGAACAATGGGTCAGAGTCTGATAACAATGGGTCAGAATCTGATAACAATGTGTCAGAGTCTGATAACAATGGGTCAGAGTCTGATAACAATGGGTCAGAGTCTGATAACAATGGGTCAGAGTCTGATAACAATGGGTAAGAATCTGATAACAATGGGTCAGAATCTGAGAACAATGGGTAAGAGTCTGAGAACAATGGGTCAGAATCTGAGAACAATGTGTCAGAATCTGAGAACAATGGGTCAGAATCTGAGAACAATGGGTCAGAATCTGAGAACAATGGGTCAGAATCTGAGAACAATGGGTCAGAATCTGAGAACAATGGGTCAGAATCTGAGAACAATGGGTCAGAATCTGAGAACAATGGGTCAGAATCTGAGAACAATGTGTCAGAGTCTGAGAACAATGGGTCAGAGTCTGATAACAATGGGTCAGAATCTGATAACAATGGGTCAGAGTCTGATAACAATGGGTCAGAGTCTGATAACAATGGGTCAGAATCTGAGAACAATGGGTCAGAATCTGATAACAATGGGTCAGAATCTGATAACAATGGGTCAGAATCTGAGAACAATGGGTCAGAATCTGATAACAATGGGTCAGAGTCTGATAACAATGGGTCAGAGTCTGATAACAATGGGTCAGAGTCTGAGAACAATGGGTCAGAATCTGATAACAATGGGTCAGAATCTGATAACAATGGTTCAGAATTTGATAACAATGGGTCAGAATCTGAGAACAATGGGTCAGAATCTGAGAACAATGGGTCAGAATCTGATAACAATGGGTCAGAATCTGATAACAATGGGTCAGAATCTGATAACAATGGGTCAGAATCTGAGAACAATGGGTCAGAATCTGAGAACAATGGGTCAGAATCTGATAACAATGGGTCAGAATCTGATAACAATGGGTCAGAATCTGATAACAATGGGTCAGAATCTGATAACAATGGGTCAGAATCTGAGAACAAAGGGTCAGAATCTGATAACAATGGGTCAGAATCTGATAACAATGTGTCAGAATCTGAGAACAATGGGTCAGAATCTGAGAACAATGGGTCAGAATCTGAGAACAATGGGTCAGAATCTGAGAACAATGGGTCAGAATCTGATAACAATGGGTCAGAATCTGAGAACAATGGGTCAGAATCTGAGAACAATGGGTCAGAATCTGATAACAATGGGTCAGAATCTGATAACAATGGGTCAGAATCTGAGAACAATGGGTCAGAGTCTGAGAACAATGGGTCAGAATCTGATAACAATGGGTCAGAATCTGAGAACAATGTGTCAGAATCTGATAACAATGGGTCAGAATCTGATAACAATGGGTCAGAATCTGATAACAATGGGTCAGAGTCTGAGAACAATGTATCAGAATCTGAGAACAATGGGTCAGAATCTGATAACAATGGGTCAGAATCTGAGAACAATGGGTCAGAATCTGATAACAATGGGTCAGAATCTGAGAACAATGGGTCAGAATCTGAGAACAATGGGTCAGAATCTGATAACAATGTGTCAGAATCTGAGAACAATGGGTCAGAATCTGATAACAATGGGTCAGAATCTGAGAACAATGGGTCAGAATCTGAGAACAATGGATCAGAATCTGAGAACAATGGGTCAGAATCTGAGAACAATGGGTCAGAATCTGAGAACAATGGGTCAGAATCTGAGAACAATGGGTCAGAATCTGATAACAATGGGTCAGAATCTGATAACAATGGGTCAGAATCTGATAACAATGGGTCAGAATCTGAGAACAATGGGTCAGAATCTGAGAACAATGGGTCAGAATCTGAGAACAATGGGTCAGAGTCTGAGAACAATGGGTCAGAATCTGAGAACAATGGGTCAGAATCTGAGAACAATGGGTCAGAATCTGAGAACAATGGGTCAGAATCTGAGAACAATGGATCAGAATCTGAGAACAATGGGTCAGAATCTGAGAACAATGTGTCAGAATCTGAGAACAATGGGTCAGAATCTGATAACAATGGGTCAGAGTCTGAGAACAATGGGTCAGAGTCTGAGAACAATGGGTCAGAATCTGATAACAATGGGTCAGAATCTGAGAACAATGTGTCAGAATCTGATAACAATGGGTCAGAGTCTGATAACAATGGGTCAGAGTCTGAGAACAATGGGTCAGAGTCTGAGAACAATGGGTCAGAATCTGATAACAATGGGTCAGAATCTGAGAACAATGGGTCAGAATCTGAGAACAATGGGTCAGAGTCTGAGAACAATGGGTCAGAATCTGAGAACAATGGGTCAGAATCTGAGAACAATGGGTCAGAATCTGAGAACAATGGGTCAGAGTCTGAGAACAATGGGTCAGAATCTGAGAACAATGGATCAGAATCTGATAACAATGGGTCAGAGTCTGAGAACAATGGGTCAGAATCTGATAACAATGGGTCAGAGTCTGAGAACAATGGGTCAGAATCTGAGAACAATGGGTCAGAATCTGATAACAATGGATCAGAATCTGATAACAATGGGTCAGAGTCTGATAACAATGGGTCAGAGTCTGAGAACAATGGGTCAGAGTCTGAGAACAATGGGTCAGAATCTGATAACAATGGGTCAGAATCTGAGAACAATGGGTCAGAATCTGAGAACAATGGGTCAGAATCTGATAACAATGTGTCAGAATCTGAGAACAATGGGACAGAGTCTGAGAACAATGGGTCAGAATCTGAGAACAATGGGTCAGAATCTGAGAACAATGGGACAGAGTCTGAGAACAATGGGTCAGAATCTGAGAACAATGGGTCAGAATCTGATAACAATGTGTCAGAATCTGAGAACAATGGGTCAGAATCTGATAACAATGGGTCAGAATCTGAGAACAATGGGTCAGAATCTGAGAACAATGGATCAGAATCTGAGAACAATGGGTCAGAATCTGAGAACAATGGGTCAGAATCTGAGAACAATGGGTCAGAATCTGAGAACAATGGGTCAGAATCTGATAACAATGGGTCAGAATCTGATAACAATGGGTCAGAATCTGAGAACAATGTGTCAGAATCTGATAACAATGGGTCAGAGTCTGATAACAATGGGTCAGAGTCTGAGAACAATGGGTCAGAGTCTGAGAACAATGGGTCAGAATCTGATAACAATGGGTCAGAATCTGAGAACAATGGGTCAGAATCTGAGAACAATGGGTCAGAGTCTGAGAACAATGGGTCAGAATCTGAGAACAATGGGTCAGAATCTGAGAACAATGGGTCAGAATCTGAGAACAATGGGTCAGAGTCTGAGAACAATGGGTCAGAATCTGAGAACAATGGATCAGAATCTGATAACAATGGGTCAGAGTCTGAGAACAATGGGTCAGAATCTGATAACAATGGGTCAGAGTCTGAGAACAATGGGTCAGAATCTGAGAACAATGGGTCAGAATCTGATAACAATGGATCAGAATCTGATAACAATGGGTCAGAGTCTGATAACAATGGGTCAGAGTCTGAGAACAATGGGTCAGAGTCTGAGAACAATGGGTCAGAATCTGATAACAATGGGTCAGAATCTGAGAACAATGGGTCAGAATCTGAGAACAATGGGTCAGAATCTGATAACAATGTGTCAGAATCTGAGAACAATGGGACAGAGTCTGAGAACAATGGGTCAGAATCTGAGAACAATGGGTCAGAATCTGAGAACAATGGGACAGAGTCTGAGAACAATGGGTCAGAATCTGAGAACAATGGGTCAGAATCTGATAACAATGTGTCAGAATCTGAGAACAATGGGACAGAATCTTATAACAATGGGTCAGAATCTGAGAACAATGGGTCAGAATCTGAGAACAATGGGTCAGAGTCTGAGAACAATGGGTCAGAATCTGAGAACAATGGATCAGAATCAGAGAACAATGGGTCAGAGTCTGATAACAATGGGTCAGAATCTGATAACAATGGGTCAGAATCTGAGAACAATGGGTCAGAATCTGATAACAATGGGTCAGAATCTGATAACAATGGGTCAGAATCTGAGAACAATGGGTCAGAATCTGATAACAATGGGTCAGAATCTGAGAACAATGGGTCAGAATCTGAGAACAATGGGTCAGAATCTGAGAACAATGGGTCAGAATCTGAGAACAATGGGTCAGAATCTGATAACAATGGGTCAGAGTCTGAGAACAATGTGTCAGAATCTGAGAACAATGGGTCAGAATCTGAGAACAATGGGTCAGAATCTGAGAACAATGGGTCAGAATCTGAGAACAATGGGTCAGAGTCTGAGAACAATGGGTCAGAGTCTGAGAACAATGGGTCAGAATCTGAGAACAATGTGTCAGAATCTGAGAACAATGGGTCAGAATCTGAGAACAATGGGTCAGAATCTGAGAACAATGTGTCAGAATCTGATAACAATGGGTCAGAATCTGAGAACAATGGGTCAGAATCTGAGAACAATGGGTCAGAGTCTGAGAACAATGGGTCAGAGTCTGAGAACAATGGGTCAGAGTCTGAGAACAATGGGTCAGAATCTGATAACAATGGGTCAGAGTCTGATAACAATGGGTCAGAGTCTGAGAACAATGTGTCAGAATCTGATAACAATGGGTCAGAATCTGATAACAATGTGTCAGAATCTGATAACAATGGGTCAGAATCTGATAACAATGGGTCAGAATCTGAGAACAATGTGTCAGAATCTGAGAACAATGGGTCAGAGTCTGAGAACAATGGGTCAGAGTCTGAGAACAATGGGTCAGAATCTGAGAACAATGGGTCAGAATCTGAGAACAATGGGTCAGAATCTGAGAACAATGGGTCAGAATCTGATAACAATGGGTCAGAATCTGATAACAATGGGTCAGAGTCTGAGAACAATGGGTCAGAATCTGAGAACAATGTGTCAGAATCTGAGAACAATGGGTCAGAATCTGAGAACAATGGGTCAGAATCTGAGAACAATGTGTCAGAATCTGATAACAATGGGTCAGAATCTGAGAACAATGGGTCAGAATCTGAGAACAATGGGTCAGAGTCTGAGAACAATGGGTCAGAGTCTGAGAACAATGGGTCAGAGTCTGAGAACAATGGGTCAGAGTCTGATAACAATGGGTCAGAATCTGATAACAATGGGTCAGAGTCTGATAACAATGGGTCAGAGTCTGATAACAATGGGTCAGAATCTGAGAACAATGGGTCAGAATCTGAGAACAATGGGTCAGAATCTGAGAACAATGGGTCAGAATCTGAGAACAATGGGTCAGAGTCTGAGAACAATGGGTCAGAATCTGAGAACAATGGGTCAGAGTCTGAGAACACTGGGTCAGAGTCTGATAACAATGGGTCAGAATCTGAGAACAATGGGTCAGAATCTGAGAACAATGGGTCAGAATCTGAGAACAATGGGTCAGAATCTGAGAACAATGGGTCAGAGTCTGAGAACAATGGGTCAGAATCTGAGAACAATGGGTCAGAATCTGAGAACAATGGGTCAGAATCTGAGAACAATGGGTCAGAATCTGAGAACAATGGGTCAGAATCTGAGAACAATGGGTCAGAGTCTGAGAACAATGGGTCAGAATCTGAGAACAATGTGTCAGAATCTGAGAACAATGGGTCAGAATCTGAGAACAATGGGTCAGAGTCTGAGAACAATGGGTCAGAGTCTGAGAACAATGGATCAGAATCTGAGAACAATGTGTCAGAATCTGATAACAATGGGTCAGAATCTGAGAACAATGTGTCAGAATCTGAGAACAATGGGTCAGAGTCTGAGAACAATGGGTCAGAGTCTGAGAACAATGGGTCAGAGTCTGAGAACAATGGGTCAGAGTCTGATAACAATGGGTCAGAATCTGATAACAATGGGTCAGAGTCTGATAACAATGGGTCAGAGTCTGATAACAATGGGTCAGAATCTGAGAACAATGTGTCAGAATCTGATAACAATGGGTCAGAATCTGATAACAATGGGTCAGAATCTGATAACAATGGGTCAGAGTCTGATAACAATGGGTCAGAGTCTGATAACAATGGGTCAGAATCTGAGAACAATGGGTCAGAATCTGAGAACAATGGGTCAGAATCTGAGAACAATGGGTCAGAGTCTGAGAACAATGGGTCAGAGTCTGAGAACAATGGGTCAGAATCTGATAACAATGGGTCAGAGTCTGATAACAATGGGTCAGAGTCTGATAACAATGGGTCAGAATCTGAGAACAATGGGTCAGAATCTGAGAACAATGGGTCAGAATCTGAGAACAATGGGTCAGAATCTGAGAACAATGGGTCAGAATCTGAGAACAATGGGTCAGAGTCTGAGAACAATGGGTCAGAATCTGAGAACAATGGGTCAGAGTCTGAGAACAATGGGTCAGAATCTGAGAACAATGTGTCAGAATCTGAGAACAATGGGTCAGAATCTGAGAACAATGGGTCAGAATCTGAGAACAATGTGTCAGAATCTGATAACAATGGGTCAGAATCTGAGAACAATGGGTCAGAATCTGAGAACAATGTGTCAGAATCTGAGAACAATGGGTCAGAGTCTGAGAACAATGGGTCAGAGTCTGAGAACAATGGGTCAGAGTCTGATAACAATGGGTCAGAATCTGATAACAATGGGTCAGAGTCTGAGAACAATGGGTCAGAATCTGAGAACAATGGGTCAGAGTCTGAGAACAATGGGTCAGAATCTGAGAACAATGGGTCAGAATCTGAGAACAATGGGTCAGAATCTGAGAACAATGGGTCAGAATCTGAGAACAATGGGTCAGAGTCTGAGAACAATGGGTCAGAATCTGAGAACAATGTGTCAGAATCTGAGAACAATGGGTCAGAATCTGAGAACAATGTGTCAGAATCTGAGAACAATGAATCTGATGACCTTGTAACTAAACCCCCTATCCCTGAAACAATTCTGGTAAATCTCCACTGCACTCTCTCAAGGACCTTTACATCCTTCCTAAAGTGTGGTGATTAGAACTGGACACAGCTCTCCAGTTCGAGTCTAACCACAGCATTACAAAGTTTCAGCATAGCATCTATAACAGCATACCTGGCACAAAAGAAAAACAACGGGAAAAGTAGCCAAATTATGGCTTGCAAGGGAAATTAGAGATAACATTAGATCCAAGGAAGAGGCACACAAATTCTCCAGGGAAAAAAAAATACAACAGACCTGAATATTGGGAGCAGTTTTGAATTCAGCAAAGGAGGACATTGGGATTGATTAAGAAGCAGCAAATAGAGTACGAGAGTAAGCTTGTGGGGGCATAAAAACTGACTGTAAAACTTTCTATAGGTATGTGAAGAGAAAACAATTGGTGAAGACAAATGTAGGTCCCTTACACTCAGAAACAGGGGAATTTATTATGCGGTACAAAGAAATGGCTGACCATCTAAGTGCATACCTTGATTCTGTCTTCACAAAGGAGGACACAAATATCATACCAGCAATGTTGGGGAACACAGGGTTTAGTGAGAGATAGGAAGTTAAATACATCAGTATTAGTAGAGAAATGGTGTTGGGCCTGATAATCTTAATCCAAGAATAATTAAGGAAGTGACCCTAGAAATAGTGGATGCACTGCTGGACATCTTCCTAGATTCCATGGACTCTGGAACAGTTCCTACAGATTGGACGGGAGCTCATGTAACTCCACTATTTAAAAAGGGATATATAGAGAAAACAGGGAATTATAGACCAATGAGCCTGACGTCGAAAGTGGGGAAAATCCTGGAGCCATTATCAGAGATTTTATAGCCGAGCACTTGGAGAACAGTGGTAAAATCGGACAAAGTCATCATGAATTTACGAAAATGAAATCATGCTTGTCAAATCTACTGGAATTCTTCGATGATGTAACTAGTAGAGTTGATGAGGGGGAGCCAGTGGATATGGTTTATTTGGACATTCAGAAGGCTTTTGACAAAGTACCATATAAGAGATTAGAGTGTAAAATTAAAGCAGATGGGATTGGGGGTAGTTTATTGTGATGGATAGAAAATTGGTTGCCAGACAGGAAACAAAGAGTGGGAACAAACGGGTCTTTTTCTGAATGGCAGAACGTGAACAGTGGGTACCACAGGGATCGGTGTTAGGACTCCAGCTACGCACAATATATATTAATGATTTAGATGAGGGATTTAAATGTAATATCTCGACATTTTCAGATGACATAAAATTGGGTGGGAGGGTGAGTTGTCAGGAGGAACCATAGAGGCTTCAATGTGATTTGGGCAAGTTGAGTGAGTGGGCAAATGCATGGAAGTTGCAATATAATTGTGGGCAAATGTGAGGTTATCCACTTTGGTAGCAAAATCAGGAAGGCAGATTATTATCAGAACTGGTATAAACTGAGAGAAGGGAATTATTGGTGTTCTCGTACACGAGTTGCTGAAGGTAAACATGCGGGTGTAACAGGCGGTAAAAAGGCAAATGATACGCTGGCCTTTATAACGAGAGGATTCGTGTACAGGAGCAGGGATGTCTTGCTGCAATTATACAGAGCCTTGGTGAGGTCACATCTGGAATATTGTGTTCAGTTCTGGTCTCCATATATGAGGAAGAAGGTTCTTGCAATAGAAGGAGTGCAGCGAAGGTTTACCAGACTCATTCCTGGAATGGCGGGACTGATGTATGAGGAGAAATTGAGTCGGTTAGGATTATATTCGCTGGAGTTCAGAAGAGTGAGGGAGGGATCTCATAGAAACCTGCAGAATTATAATCAGTCTGGACAGACTAGATGCAGGAAGGATGTTCCCGATGTTGGGATGTCCAGAACCAGGGGTAACAGTCTAAGGATAAGGGGTAAACCTTTCAGGACTGAGATGAGGAGAAATTTCTTCACCCAGAGAGTGGTGAGCCTGTGGAATTCACTACCACAGGGAGCAGTCGAGGCCAAAACATTGTATGTGTTTAAGAAGGAGTTAGATATAGCTCTTGGTTCTAAAGGGATCAAAGGATATGACGGGAAAAGATTCCTGAGTTGGATGATCAGCGATGATCATAACAAATGCCGCAGCAGGCTCGAAGGACCGAATGGCCTACTTCTGCTCCTATTTTCTATGTTTCTATGTTTCCCTGCTTTTGTATCCTTGCCGCCAAGATCTGATATGTTTTGCTAAACACTCTCCTAATATGTCCTGCCACCTGCAATGATAAATGCATATGGATCCAAGATCCGTCTGCTCCTGCACAATGTTCAGAACTGTGTCATTAAGTCTATATTGCCTTCCTATTCCTTCTGGCAAAAGGCATCATCTCACACTCCTCTGTACTAAATTCCACCTGCCATTTCTCTGTTAATTCTGCTGGATTGTCGATATCCTGTTGCAGGCAGTTTGTGTCATCCTCAGTGTTTGCCACGCGTCCAGGTTTGGTGTCATTGGCAAGCCTTGAAATTCTGCTCTGTATTCCAAGATCCAAGTCATTTATATATAGCAAAAAAAAAGTGGTTCCAGCACTGACCCTTGTGGAACATCACTGCCTACCATCCTCCAGTCTGAAAAACTACCATTTAACACGACTCACCCTTTTCTTTCCATCAATCAATATTTGATCCAATTGGATGCTAATCCATGTCATTCAATTTTGTTATCCAACATTTTAGAACATAGAACATAGAACAGTACAGCACAGTACAGGCCCTTCGGCCCACGATGTAGTGCCGAACCTTTAACCTACTCTACGATCAAACTACCTACACACCCTTCATTCTACTATCATCCATGTACCTATCCAAGAGTCACTTAAATGTCCCTAATGTATCTGCTTCTACTACCGCCGCTGGCAGTGCGTTCCACGCACCCACCACTCTCTGTGTAAAGAACCTACCTCTGACATCTCCCCAAAACCTTCCTCCAATCATCTTAAAATTATGCCCCCTGGTGATAGCCCTTTCTGCCCTGGGAAAATGTCTCTGGCTATCCAATCTATCTATGCCTCTCATCATCTTGTACCCCTCTGTCAAGTTCCCTCTCATCCTTCTTCGTTCCAATGAGAAAAGACCGAGCACCTTCAACCTTTCTTCGTAAGACATGCCCTCCAGTCCAGCCAGCATCCTGGTAAATCTCCTCTGCACCCTCTCTAAAGCTTCCACATCCTTTTGTGTGGTACTTCATCAAACGCTTTCTTAAAATCCATGTAGACCATCCACCACATTCTTTTCATCAACCTGCTCTGTTACTTCATCAAAATAAATTCAATTAGTTCATGAAAGCATGATCTGCTTTTTAAAAATCCGTGTGGACAACCCTTAATTAACTCAAACATCTCCTAGTGTGTGTTGATTTTTTTCCCGCTGATTTAGTTTCTAAAACCTTCCTCATCACTGATGTTAAACTAACTGACCAGTAGTTACGAGGCCTGTGTGTTGTCCATTCCCATTGATAATTCTGGGAGGTGAGGGTGACCATCTATGTCATCGTTTTTTCGCTCAGCAGGGAGAAGCAGAATGAGAGATCCCGTGGCTTTGTCAGGATAGCGGGAATCCTGATGGTGTAGGTGTCTCTGCGGGGGCCCCATGTCAATGGGGAGAAGTACAGGAACTGAAAGAACTCTCACTCCATTAATGTACAGTTGGTGTGTGAGCATGCCCAGTACATCATGTTGGTGAATGTTCACTACCCTGTCAGCAGCCACCAGACCTTCATTCTGAAGCAGTCAGACATTCTCAACACTTAGGGCTTCCATACAGAACCAGACTATGGCTCCTCGGAGGCCAAGAAAAAAACCGTCTAGACACAGCTCATGTTTCTACATCCCCAAACTACCTACCACCGCCAGACAACCTCCCACAATTAACATATGGGCGGCACAGTGGCGCAGTGGTTAGCACCGCAGCCTCACAGCTCCAGGGACCCGGGTTCGATTCCGGGTACTGCCTGTGTGGAGTTTGCAAGTTCTCCCTGTGTCTGCGTGGGTTTTCTCCGGGTGCTCCGGTTTCCTCCCACAAGCCAAAAGACTTGCAGGTTGATAGGTAAATTGGCCATTATAAATTGTCACTAGTATTGGTAGGTGGTAGGGAAATATAGGGACAGGTGGGGAAGTTTGGTAGGAATATGGGATGAGTGTAGGATTAGTATAAATGGGTGGTTGATGTTCGGCACAGACTCGGTGGGCCGAAGGGCCTGTTTCAGTGCTGTATCTCTAATCTAATGTGTATAATGTGAGCAATGGAGTCACCAGGAACATGATGGGACAGACCATCGGTGTGATGAAGCAATGCTTCCAATGTCTGAACCGCACGGGGAGAGCCCTTCAGTACACACTGGAGCAGGTGTCCAAGTTCATGGTGTTCTGCTGTACCCTTCATATCATCACCATCATGAGGACACAGGCATTGGCACCAGGAATCCGGAGGACACCTCAGGAGGAGGAGGAGGACGCAGGGAGGATATTTCCTGGACGCCTTCGAACTAGACAAGCTGTCGGAGAGTCCCTGCTCAGATTTTGTTTCCCATAAGACAACTTCCCTTTCCCACCATGGATCACCCATTCTCCACCATTTCACCCATCTGAGACGCCCCATCACAGTGTCCCCTTGGTCACCATCCTGTAATAAAAACCACCAACATAAACCTTTTCAGTAGCATCTTTATCCAACAACACATCCAATTATACAAAAGAAAAATGGAACTATTCACCCTTGTATATTCCCTTAGTCTCTGTCTTGTGCGTTCCCTCGATTTGCCTCGTGCTCCCCAGTGTTTCCCTAGTGACTGCAGCATGGCTGGTGGAAGACTGCTGACTTTCATTCGGGGAGACCGCAGATGACCTTGCAGGACGTCCTCGAGCAGCTCTGGGCCTTGAGGGCTTCGATTCAAACTGTACCACCTCGACATAGGCAGCAGCCCAGTAATGTTCTGATCTGAGTCCTGTGTATTATAACCCGTTTGTGACCTCGCTGTCCGGGAGCTGCCACATGCACTATCCTTTCCCCCTGCCCTGGCTGCAGTTCGTGCGTGTTCGATGAATCAGCATGTGCAGATTACGACTCTATACCAGCCTCTAAGGCACACACAGTGGAAGTATTTGAGCTGGGGACTGTGAGTATCAGACTAAGTGATGGGGCTTCACCATCAGTCCTGTGCTGATGCTCTCTCTCTGTCTCCTGGAGCTGCTGTGACTGGGAAGCTGGCAGTTTTGGGGTACCATTGGGAAGTGTAAAATCAGAAGGGTCGTATTGGGATGAGAGATTGTGGGTGGGTTGGAAAGCAGGAGGTCCATGATCCCACCATCTCCAGCTTGTACATCATCCCAGACAGCAGGATGCGGGGGGAGGTGGGAGTTAAGAAGGGGCATAAGACAGGAACATAGCATCATCCTGAATGCTCTTGGTGATGCCGGAGGCCACGGGCTCTGTCACAGCCGGTCCCATGATGTGAAGAATCATCTCCTCCCTCAGGCTCAGGGGATGAAGGTATGCCTGGTCACTCGCCGGTTCACTTGCTGCTCCCTGTGATTATGGGTCACCTTGTCCTGCAAGAAAGAAGGCAGAATATTAATGATTGTTTTACACTGTGTTTTGATGATGTGCCTGCCATAGCTGAATAGCTGTAGGTAATTGGAGGCAGTGAGAGGTGGGTGTGAGGCTGCTATCAGTACAAGGTGTGTGAGGCTGAGGTGGAGAATGTGAATGTTAGGTGTGAGTCCTGAGTGTTAGGGACTGCTGATGGTGAGTGATGGGGGTGTGGTGCATTGAGCAGTGTGAGAGGTTGGTGATGTTGGGGGGAGGAGATGCCATTTGGAGATTAATTCAATGACATTGACCACCCGTATGAGCTCATTAAACTTCTTCTGGCTCTGCTGCCAGATTCTCGTGGCGAGAATTCTTGCATTGACCTCACTGGCCACCTTCACCGATTCCCTTCGGAGGACGTTCCTTGAGAGTCTCCACCCCACCACACGGAAACAGAGCCTCTCTCCTCCTGTCACCCTTCGTAACTAAGACATCCATCCCCACATCCGTGAACCGCAGAACCCTCTGTTGCAGTGTGCTATTTACCTTGTCTCCAATTGCAGAATTCACAGTGAGCAGCAGCAGCCTCCAGTGAATCAATGCATCTTCTCTTTAAGAGGGACAGACTGCGTTTAAAAGCTGAACCTGGCTGAAACATGTGTCAGCCTCACACACCTTTAGGGCCCTGTTAAGCATCCAGACAGACAGCAGCGCGGGTTACCCGGGGTGGCACGTAGAATTCATGGAAATGAGGAGGCAGCAGGAAGTGTGTTTGTCACCTGCCTCAACAGGAACGGGCACGGGCAGATCATGATCCCTCTGCCCAAAAACACGACGTACTCTCTATTTCTATTTGCTGTTCTCTCTTTCACACTTTCTCACTCTCAGTCTTTCTCTCTCTCTTCACTCACATTCTCTTGCTCATAAAATAAGAGATTGATGCAGCACAGAAGAAGGCTATTCGGCCCTTTGTGTCAGTGCTGTCTCTTCGAAAGAGCCATATAATTAGTTCTTCTTTCCTCCTCTTTCCCCAGACTCCTGTTTTTCTTTTCCTTTTCAAGTATTTGCTAAATTGCCTTTTGAATGATATTATTGAATCTGCTTCCACCATGTTTTCAGCCAGTGAATTCCAGATCCCAACAACTCGCTGTGGAACAAAATTCTCCTCATTTCACCTCTGATTTTTTGTCATTTACCTTCAGTCTGTGTCTTCTTAATACTGAACGTTAGATTTTTGGATTTAGAAATACATCACTGGAACAGGCCCTTCGGCCCACCGAGTCTGTGCTGACCATTAGCCACCCATTTACACTAATCCTGCACTAATCCCATATTCCTACCACATCCTCACCTGTCCCTATATTCCCTTACCACCTACCTATACTAGGGGCAATTTATAATGGCCAGTTTACCTATCAACCTGCACGACTTTTGGCTGAGGGAGGAAATCCACAAACTCCACACAGGCAGTACCCATAATATGAGGCTGCAGTGCTAACCACTGCACCACTGTGCCAACCCTGTTTCTGACACTGGAAACAGTTTCACATTGATTACCTTATCAAAACCCTTCATAATTTTGAATTTTATATCAAATCGCCCCTTACCTATCACTGCTCTAATGAGAACAATCCCAGCTTTTCGAATCTATCCACGTAACTGAATTCCCAGATCCCTGGTACCATTCTAGTAATTCACCTCTGTATCTTCACTACGTCCTTTACATCCTTACCAATGTGTGGTGATCAGAATTGGACACAATTCTCCATCTGGGACCTAACCAATGATGTATAAATATCAGCATTTCCTCCTGAGTTTTATTACTCTGTGTGTCTCTCTCTAACACCAAGGACACTGCATGCTACTAACTAAGATCTGTGTGTTTACACCCTAGGTCTCTCTAATCATGCACTCACTCTATAATGGTACCATTTATTTTATATTTTTTTCTTCTCATACTTCCTACCCAAATGTCTCACTTCACATTTCAATGTGTTAAATTCCATCTGCCATGTTCCTGCCCATTTCATCAGTCAGTCTCTGTCCTCCTGAAGTCTGTTACTATCCTTCTCACTGTTTATTAACATTTCTGAGTTTCCTTCCATCTGAAAACTTGGACATTACCCCCTCTGTACACAAGCCCACTGCATTAGCATGCAACACCAGGGAACACAACAGTCACACTGGGGAACCCCACTGTGTACTTTGCTCCAGCTGAAAAACAGCCATTATTCCCCACTCTCTGATACCTGTCACCTAACTAATTTCTTGCATGCTGGGATTGAAAAAGAAAAAAAAGGACTTCCATTTATGTAGCGCCTTTCATGACTACTGCATGTTCCAAAGCGATTTACAATCAACGTATACTTATAATGCCTACTCACTCTTGTACTGTCGGAAAAAGGGCAGCCAATTTTCGCACAGCAAGATCCCACAAGCAGCAATGTGATAATGACCAGATCTGTTTTTATGATGTTGCTTGATGGATAAATATTGTCCAGGCCACAGGGAATAATTCCCCTGATCTACTTCTACTTAATCCCACAGGATCATTAGCATCCACCTGAGAGGGCAGATGGGGCCTTGGTTTAACGTTTCATTCGAAAGACTGCTCATCTGATAGCGCAATACTCCCTCAGTACTGTCGCTGCACTGTCAGCCTTGATTCTTGTGAAAAAGTCATTTCATGACACTTGATCCTGGAAGCTTGTGACTGAAAGGGGAGAGAGCTACAAACTGAGCCTCGGCTGACTTTGGCCCTTTAATCCCATGTGTTTCTAATTGGGTCCCACGGCTGTTATATAGTACTTTATCAAACACCTTTTGAAACGATAGGAAAATTGTAAAAGTACAGGCAGGAAAAGTCATAGAAACATATAATAGCATTGCATGGAAGGGGGTCATTTGGTCTATGAAGTCTGTGCTGGCTCTTTTGATGAGTTTCCAGTGAGTTCCACACCCTGGATCTTTCCCAGATCCTTGAACCTTTCCCCTTAATAGCTAACCAAATCACTTTTTGAATCTACTTTTGAATCTGTATACTTCAGCCTATCATACAATAATTTGCAAATCCGAAACAGAAATTGCATTAAAATAATCCTCATGTCAACTCTGCTTCTTTTTTCCAATCACCATAAATCTATGTCCTCTGGTTAATGGCCCCTCATACATTAGAAACATTATATAATTTACATAAACCCTTCATGATGTTAAATATCCCTATCTGATCACCTTGTAAATGTCCCTGCTCCAAGGAAAACAATCGCAGCTACATAACTGTAATCCCTCATCCCTGGAAAAGTTCCAGTAAAACTCTTCTGTCCCCTCTCCAAGGTTTCATGTCCTTCCTAAAGTGTGGTTTCCAGTATTGGACACAATACTCCAGATGGAGCCGGACTAGTCTTTTCGATAGAGTTAACACAATATCCTGGCCAGTCTACTCTGTGTCTCTATTAATCAAGCCGAGTAATCTATTTGCTTTGTGAACTGTTTGTTAACCTGTCCAGTTACTTTCAAAGATTGCAAACAAACACCTCAGGTCTCTCTGTTACTCTCAATAGCTTTAAAGTTGTGCCATTCAGCTTGTATTATCCCTGGTCATTCATCTGCATGCAGCTCACCATCACCTTCTCAAGGGCAATTATGGATGGGCAATAAATGCTGGCCTAGTCAACGACACCCACATCCCATGAACGGATAATATATATCAAATCTTCCGACAATGTATCACCTCACACATCTGCCATGCCAATTAAATATTAGGAAGACTGCAGCCGTTGTTTTCAAACCCCACGTCAAAAGTTTCCTAACTACAGACTGGATCTCTCTCCTTGGCAACTGTCTGAAACTAAAGCAAACTGTTCACAACCTGGTTTCATAGTTGACGCTGCGACGAGCTTCCTGCTCAATATTACTAAAACAGCCTACTTACACTTCCGTATCATCACCCAACTTTGCCCCTCTCTCAGCTCTTCTGCTGATGAAACACTCCCCCTTGCCTGTGTTACCTGTAGACTCGACTAGTCCAACACACTCCTGGCTGGTCTCCCACATTCTACCCTCCATAACACTGAGGTGATCCAATGCACTGCTGCCCATGTCCTAACTCACACCAAGTCCTGTTCACCCATTACCCCCTGGACTCACTGACCTACATTGGCTCCTGGTCAGCAACACCTCAATTTTAAAACTCTCAGCCTTCTTTTCAAATCCTTCATTATCTCACTCCTCCTTATCTCTGTAATCTCCTCCAGCCCGACAACCCTCCGAGATATCTGAACTCATCTATTTCTGGCCTCTTGAGCATCTACGAGTTTAATTGCTCTACCATTGGTGGTCCTGCCTTCAGCTGCCGAGGCCCTACGCTCTGGAAGAGTAGAGCAGAACTTCCAGGGAGGAATTCCTGGAAAATAAATGTCAGTGAATTAAACACTAAAATAAAAGCAAATTATTGCGGATGCTGAACACTGGAAATACTCAGCAGGTCTGGCAGCATCTGTGCAGAGAGAAACAGAGTTAATATTTCAGATCTGTGACCCTTCATCAGAACTGGTAAACGTTAGAAATGTAACAGTCTTTGAGCAAGTGAAAGAGGGGAAAGGGGAAGAAGAACAAGAAGGAAGGACTGTGATGAGACGGAGAGGGGATAGATTAAATTACAGACTGTTACATTCCTAACGTTTACCAGTTCTGATGAAGGGTCAGAGACCGGAAACATTAACTCTGTTTCTCTCTACACAGATGCTGCCAGACCTGCTGAGTATTTCCAGCACTTTCTGGTCTCATCCCTAAGCTTTTGAATTCTCTCCCCAAACCCTAAATGCAATAAGCTGCACAGAGTCCAGTTTTAGGGAGTCCTGCTTGGACAGAGTACTAAATGCAGTAAAGTTATCGAGAGATTGAATTTTAAGTGATCTAAGAGTCGATCTCTTTCCAACAATTTGTTAATTTTACATTTAGCATTTCACTTAATTTTAAGCTGAATTTGTACTTTATTTCACAATCTGTTTGTGAGAATTGGACAGTTAATTGATGCTGATGGAAAAGGAAGGTCAGTGTCAGCTTGGATATAAAACTGACTTAATGACAGAAAACAGTGCGTTGCGGTAAATAGTTGGTATTCAAACTGGAGAAAAATAGACAGTTGTGTTCCCCAAGGGTTAGTGCTAGGAACACTGTTTTATTCTGATATGTATAAATGATTTGGATAATGGCTTACAGAGAAACATTTCAAAATTTGCAGGTGATACCAAACTTGGAGGCGGGGCAGGCATTGAGGTTGATACCAATCGATGTAAGAGGACAGAGATAGGCTAGCAGAATGGGCAGACGAGAGGCAAATGGAATTTAATACAGACAAGTGTCAAGTGATGCATTTTATCAGAAGTAACAGGGAGAAGCAATATACACTTAATGGTAAAGTTCGAAAGAGTGTGCAGAGACAAAGGGACATGGGGTTCATGCACATAGATCCCTGAAGGTTGCAGGATATATTGAGAGAGTCGTCAGTAAAGCATATGGGATCTTGGGCTTCATAGATAGAGGTGGTGAGTTCAGAAGAAGGAAAGTTATGCTGTAACTTTATGAAGCTCTGGTTAGGCCCCAAGTGGAGTACTGCATCCAGTTCTGTTCACCACACTTTAGGAAGGATGTGAGGGTCATTGACAGGGTGTAGAGGAGGGTTACTTTAATGGTTCCGGAGATGGAGGATTTTCAGTACAATATAGTCTGTAAAAGCTGGGATTGTCTTCCTTGGAGTAAAGGAGATTGAGGGGAGATTTGATACATGTATACAAGATGATGACCTGTTTGGATAAGATAGACAGGAAAAGATGTTCCCATTAGCTTATGGTACAATGACTAGAGTTAAGATTGAGGGCAAAAGTTAAGGGGGATGTGATGAACAACATTTTTACACGACGAGTGGTAATGGCCTGGAAATCATTGCCTCCGAGGGTGGTGGAAGCAGAGAAGGTGAATTATTTCAAAAGTATATTGGATGAACACTTGATTTAAATAAACTTGCAGGAATATGGAGTCAGAGCTGGGGAATGAGACTGGCTGGATTTATCGACAAAGAGCTGGCATGGACTCGATGAGCAGAATGGCCTAATTCTGTGCTGAAATGACTATGACTCTACGACTCTCTGACAGGGGAATACTATTACTACTTTGAGTTTAGTTTAGAGATACAGCACTGAAACAGGCCCTTCGGCCCACCGAGTCTGTGCAGACCATCAACCACCCGTTTATACTAATCCTACACTAATTCCATATTCCTACCACATCCCCACCTGTCCCTATGTTTCCTTACCACCTACCTATACTACGGGCAATTGCTAATGGCCAATTTACCGATCAACCTGCAAGTCTTTGGCATGTGGGTAGAAACCGGAGCACCCGGAGGAAACCCACGCAAACACAGGGAGAACTGGCAAACTCCACACAGGCAGTACCTAGAATTGAACCCGGGTCACTGGAGCTGTGAGGCTGCGGTGCCAACCACTGCACCACTGTGCTACCCTATACTGGGAAAGTTTATAATGGACTGGGCAGTATCACCCTGGAGAACCCCGTGATGTAAGTGAAATGTTTGATGCCCCAGAACGTGGTTAACAAATGTCCTTCACAAACAGAATAAATCAGTTCAGTCCCACTGACAATTCTGGAGTCATTCACAATGGGGAGTAATTTCTCCTCGTTTTCTCTACATAGGACAGCAGTCAGGCTTTTCACTTTGTCCACCACCTCCATGTTGAAAGTCTTGTCAGGGTTAGGTGAGATAAGACACGTTGCCTGGGCGACAGATTTCTTCAATTGTGTTGCTGCTTCTATGCTCTCTTCAGTCCAACCGGGTTAAATCTGGTCATCATCACCATTAGTTAGTTCATAAAGAGGAGTCACAGTCTCTGCAAATCGAGGGATGAGGGTCCACTGATACCCCACCAGCCTGAGGATAGGACACAGGGTAGTCTTTGAGGTGGACAGGGGTAGATACTGGATGAGGGTCCACTGATACCCCACAAGCCTGAGGATAGGACACAGGGCAGGACTTTGAGGTGAACAGGGGTAGACACTGGATGGTCTCGGCCTGACGCTGGTGTGGGCTGATGCAGGATGATCTGATCTGGGCACGTAGAAAGGTGACACGGTCTTGCACCAGCTGGGCCTTACGTGGATGATCTTTTAGTCCAGCTCCCAAAGTCACTGCAGTAGTTCCTGTAAAAGGGTTAAATATGTGGACACGGTGATGAGAAGATCATCGACATATTGCAGCAAGCAGGAAGACTGTGAAAAGCTCGGAAGGGACCCGGCTACACGTTTGTTGAAAATAGTGGGGTTATTGTGGAAACCCTTGTGACAGACATGTCCAGGAGTACCTCTGGTCCTCAGAAGTGAATGTGAATTTAATTTGTTTCTCTAGTTTTACTGGGATACTACAATAACCATTAGAGATATCCAGGGTGGAGAAGACAGCCCTGCCACTGAGAATCCGGGAGAGTAGGGTGGGTGTCTATCAGACAACCGGGTTCACGCAGGGTTGACTGAATTGAGTTTGTGGTGGTCAATAGTCAGTCACCAGCTGCCATCCGGCTTTCCAACCAGTCAAATCGGGCAGTTAGAAGGGAACATGGCTTCGTGAACTACACCCTGGTATAACAATGACATGATAGTGTCTGGAATGTATGATATAATCTCAGCTCGGTAAGAATACTGCTTCATGGATCATGCAATGGTCAGTTAATTTCTTCCGGTCTGCTCATGTTTGCACAGTTATCTTTATGGGTTGTGGATACACTCGACACGGACTCGAGAATCGCCTGTACCTCAGGGTGATCAGAGCTGTCTGGTTCCCACTCCTCTGATATTTTAATCATGAATATTGAGGGTGCACTGGACACCAGAGTAGGGGTATGTTTTAATGTTCCACAATATACAAATATAGGGATAATCAATTACTGCTGATAACCTTTGAGCACATTACTGCCCAGTAGTCCCTGTCCATTATGCAGGATCATATAAAAGGGAGGCAGGACTTTGACATGAGCTGTGTTCCCTCTCCTACACCAATGTAAGATCTGATCCAGGGTCACAGATTAACCAAAAGGAGATCGAAGGGTCACAAGCAGTTTATTGAGGAGTAACAGTTCAAATACAGCACAAAATCAGAATAGACATAGTGGACATACGGCCTGTGGCAGGTGAGAAAGGCTTTCTGGCTATGGATCAAATGTAAGAAGCTATTATGAAAGACGTTATAGCAGGACACACAGAATAATTCAAGGTGATCAGGCAGAGTCAACATGCTTTTGTGAAACGGAAACCATGTTTAACCAATTTATTGAAGTTATTTGAAGAAGTAACAGGTGCTGTGGATAAAGGGGAACTGGTGGATGTACTATACTTAGATTTCCAGAAGGGATTTCATAATGTGCCACATCAAAGTTCATTGCGGAATATAAAAGCTCATGGTGTAGGGGGCAACCTATTGGCATGGATAGAAGATTGGCTAGCTAACAGGAAACAGAGAGTAGGCTTAAATGGATCATTTTCTGTTTGGCAAGATGTAACGAGTGGTGTGTCACAGGGATCAGTGCGGGTGCCTTGGCTCTTTACAATTTATATAAATCATTTGGATGAAGGGGCCAAAGGTATGTTTGCTAAATTTGCTGATGACAGAAACGTCGGTCAGACAGTATGTTGTGACGTGGACACAAGTGAACCACAAAGGGGTAGATCGATTGAGTGATTGGGCAAAGATCTGGTAAATGGAGTATAATGTGGGAAAATATGAAATTGTCCATTTTGGCAGGAGGAATAAAAATTAAGCATATAATCACAATGGTGAGAGATTTCAGAGCTCTACCATCCAGGGGGAACTGAGAGTCCTTGTGTATGAATTGTAAAAGTTTAATATGTAGGTATTGCAAGTAATTAGGAAAACTAATAGAATGTTATCGGCTGTTGCAGGAGGAATTGAATACAAATGTAGGGAGGTTATGTTTCAGTTATATAGGGAGACCACTTCTGGAATACTGTGTACAGTATTGGTCTCCTCATTTAAGGACAGGTGGAAATGCATTCGAAGCAGTTCAGAGATGGTTTACTAGACTAATGCCTGGAATGGGGGTGTTCTCTAATGAGGAAAGGCTGCACAGGCTAGGCTGATGTCAGCTGGAGTTTAGAAGAGTCAGAGGCGACTTGATTGAAACTTATAAGATTCTGAGTGTGGGACAGAGCAAATGAGGCCGACAGAGAGAGAAAGAACGAGAGAGAGAGAGAGCTCAATTCATCTGCTACTAAAAACCTCATCCATGCCTTTTTTATCTCGAGACTTGACTATTCCAACACACTCCTGGCTGGTCTCCCACATCCTACTCTCTGTAACCTGTGGTCATCCAAAACTCTGCTGCCATCTTCTAATTTGCACCAAATTCTGTTCATCCAACATCCCTGTGCTCACTGACCTACATTGGCTCTTGGTCCAATAACACCTCAATTTTAATATTCTCACTCATGTGATCAAATCCCTCCATGTCCTCACCCCTCTGATTATCCCAATCCCCTGTTCATTTCCAATGTTCCTGAAACTTGTTCCTCTTAAAAATCTTTTTTCCAATTCCGGCTTAAAAGTGACTTTCTTTCCCTCTGTCACTCTTCATATAACATAGAACATAGAGCATAGAACAGTACAGCACAGTCCAGGCCCTTCGGCCCACAATGTTGTGCCGAACCTTTAACCTAATCTAAGATCAAACTAACTACCTACCCTTCATTCTCCTATCATCCATGTACCGATCCAAGAGTCGCTTAAATGTCCCTAATGTATCTGCTTCTACTACCACCACTGGCAGCGCATTCCACGCACCCACCACTCTCTGTGTAAAGAACCTACCTCTGACATCTCCCCGAAACCTTCCTCCAGTCACCTTAAAATTATACCCCCTGGTGATAGCCCTTTCCACCTGGGAAAAAGTCTCTGACTATCCACTCTATCTATGCCTCTTATTATCTTGTACCCCTCTGTCAAATCACCTCTCATCCTTCTTCGCTCCAATGAGAAAAGCCGTAGCTCCATCAACCTTTCTCCAGTCCAGGCAGCATCCTGGTAAATCTCCTCTTCACCCTCTCTAAAGCTTCCACATCCTTCCAATAATGAGGCGACCAGAAGTGAACACAATATTCCAAGTGTGGTCGAACCAGGGCCTTATAGAGCTGCAGCATAACCTCGTGGCTCTTAAACTCAATCCCTCTGTTAATGAAAGCCAGCACACCATACGCCTTCTTAACAACCCTTTCAACTTGGGTGGCAACTTTGAGCGATCTATGGACGTGGACCCCAAGATCCCTCTGTTCCTCCACACTACCAAAAACCCTGTCTTTAAGCCTGTATTCTACATTCAAATTCGACCTCCCAAAATGAATCACTTCACACTTTTCCAGGTTGAACTCCATCTGCCACGTCTCAGCCCAGCTCTGCATCCTGTCAATGTCCAGTTGCAACCTACAACAACCTTCCACACTATCCACAACTCCAGCAACCTTCGTGTCATCGGCAAACTTGCTAACCCAGCCTTCCACTTCCTCATCCAACTCAATTATAAAAATCACAAAGAGCAGAGGTCCCAGAACAGATCCCTGCGGAACACCACTGGTCACCGAGCTCCATGCTGAATACTTTCCATCTACTAACACCCTCTGTATTCAATGGGCTGGACAATTTTGTATCCAGACAGCCGCAGTGTGGTCTTCCTGACCACACATTTCATCTCTCCTGCTCCACTCATGCTGTGGAAGCTTGGATCCATAAAATGGTGTGAGCTGCACTGCCGGTCACATCCAGCACATTGTACAGGACACCCAGGCTGGCCGGGGTGCTGGTGTCGGTGTAACGTGTGTGTGTCTGTAGTGTGAGGAGGGGTCTGAATATGATGTCGATCAGCCATTTCAGCAACTTTGATGTGCGTCTTTGAAACTTGGTCCTTGCATGTCGACTGACCGCCTGTGTTAGTCACTCTCAGCTGAACATACATTCAGCAGCACGAGGAACCCCCTCTAGTGTTATTTAAAAGGACCAGGCGTCCAACTTACAGGTGAGGGGCTTTTGACTTCTGTTATTATAAAGTTAGTGGAGGTGCTGTGGATGGTTTTCTGGAGGTTGTGCTGTGAGCTGCTGCAGACATTCAGGGAGGAGAGAGGACTTGGTGACCCAACTCTGTACGATGAATGGGGACTGTAGTTACAGTGTCTCTGCGTCTGTAACATGATCAACAAATGGAGCAGAGGCTGCAGAGAGAGGGAAAGCTCTGGAAAGAAAGAGGAGGAATGGCCTCTGCCCTACCCACCCTGGGTTTCCAAGAGCAAAAAGAGCAGTGGTCCTAATATTGAGCCCAGGGGAACACCACTGTATACTCCCATTGAGACTGAACAACAACCTTTCACCACTTCTCTCTGTTTACTGTTCCTTAGTCAATGTTATATCCACACTGTCACTGTCCCTTTAATTCATAGTGTTCAGTTTTCCTAACCTGTCTATTGAATGTCACTTGATCGAACACCTTTTGAAAGTCCATATACATAACTTCAATCACACCACCCTCATCAGCCCTCTCCATTGTTTTATCAAAGAACTCCATCAAGTTCACCTCAGCAACACCTCTCTCCACTTCTCCACTGTTGTTAAATTATCAGACTGCTTATCCGACACCCAGTACTGGATGAGCAGAAATTTCCTCCAATTAAATATTGGGAAGACTGAAGCAATTGTTATCACTCCCCACTCCAACTCTGTTCCCTTGCTATTGATCCCATCCCTCTTCCTGGTGGCAGTCTGAGATTCAGACAATATGTTTACAACCTTGGTGTCACATTTCATCACAAAATGAGCTTTAACCTCATTTTCAGGGTATCATTACAACCGCCTATTTCCACCTCAGTAACATCGCCTGACTTCACCCCTGTCTCAGCCCATCTGCTGCTGAAACCTCATTCATGCCTTCGGCACCTCTCGATGTGACTATTCCAAATCACTCCTGGCTGATCTCCCATATCTACTCTCTGTAAACTTGAGGTCATCCAAAACTCTGCTGCCCATGTCTTAGCTCACACCAAGTCCTGTTTATATCTCACTGACCGACATTGGCTCCCAGTCAAGCAATATCTTGATTTTAAAATTCTCATCCTTGTTGTCATATCTCTCAATGGCCTCGCCCCTCCCTATCTCTGTAATCTCCTCCAGCTCCAGAACCCATCGAGACATCTGTGCTCCTCTAATTCTGGTCTCTTTTACATCCGTTATTTTAATCACTGCACCACTGGCGACCGTGCCTTCAGCTGCCGGGGCCCAAGCTGCAGTATCCTCCCTACACATCTCCGCCTCTGCACCTCTCCATCTCACTTTCCTCCTTTAAGACATTCCTTGTAACCTTCCTCTTTGGCTAAGCTGTTGGTCCTTTGACCTAATATCTCCTGTTGTATCTCAGTTCGCACTTTGCTTCATAATGCTCCTGTGAAGCACCTTGGGATTTTTTATAACATTAAAGGCAATATCTAAATATAAATTGATGTTTTTGTTGTTGTTTGCCAGACATCAATAGTCTTTAGCATATCCAGGTTGCTAACCATTTACTATCCAATGTTTTTACAAGCAACATGTATTTTTCTCTTGGGTTGTCACGTCTACAAATGTCCCCAGTCCTGACACTAGTCTGACTAGTCAGTAATTACAGCATTTATCGCATATCTCCTTTTTTAAACAGGATGTAAGATTTACAATCCTCCAATCCTCTGTCATCACACCCATATCCAAGGAGGATTGGAAGATTCTGGCCAGTGCCTCTGCTATTTCCACTACTCCTTCCCTCAGAAACCCCTATACATCCATTCAGACTGGGTAAGAGTTCCAGTTTATTGTGGTTCAAAAAGGTGTTGGATTGAAAGGTGTTAACTGAAACTGTTTGTTCAGTGACTGTAATTAATGTCAGTCTCCATGGACCGAATTGTGTCACAGGAGGGTTTCCCTCTTCTATTAATATGGGACTCCTTTCGATGTGTTATCATACTGTCAGCGGGAGCATCACGCCCGGCACTCACAGGGATCAGCGGCTCCAGAGAGAGGGAGAGGATAGATCAGAATCTGAGAACAATGGGACAGAATCTGAGAACAATGGGTCAGAATCTGAGAACAATGGGTCAGAATCTGAGAACAATGGGTCAGAGTCTGAGAACAATGGGTCAGAATCTGAGAACAATGGGTCAGAGTCTGAGAACAATGGGTCAGAATCTGAGAACAATGGGTCAGAATCTGAGAACAATGGGTCAGAATCTGAGAACAATGGGTCAGAATCTGAGAACAATGGATCAGAATCTGAGAACAATGGATCAGAATCTGAGAACAATGGGTCAGAGTCTGAGAACAATGGGTCAGAATCTGAGAACAATGGATCAGAATCTGAGAACAATGGATCAGAATCTGATAACAATGGATCAGAATCTGAGAACAATGGGTCAGAATCTGAGAACAATGGATCAGAATCTGAGAACAATGGGTCAGAATCTGAGAACAATGGATCAGAATCTGAGAACAATGGATCAGAATCTGATAACAATGGGTCAGAGTCTGAGAACAATGGGTCAGAATCTGAGAACAATGGGTCAGAGTCTGAGAACAATGGGTCAGAATCTGAGAACAATGGGACAGAATCTGATAACAATGGGTCAGAATCTGAGAACAATGGGTCAGAGTCTGAGAACAATGGATCAGAATCTGAGAACAATGGGTCAGAATCTGAGAACAATGGGTCAGAATCTGAGAACAATGGGACAGAGTCTGAGAACAATGGGTCAGAATCTGTGAACAATGGGTCAGAGTCTGATAACAATGGGTCAGAATCTGATAACAATGGGTCAGAGTCTGAGAACAATGGGTCAGAATCTGAGAACAATGGATCAGAATCTGAGAACAATGGGTCAGAGTCTGAGAACAATGGGTCAGAGTCTGAGAACAATGGGTCAGAATCTGATAACAATGGGTCAGAATCTGAGAACAATGGGTCAGAGTCTGAGAACAATGGGTCAGAATCTGATAACAATGGGTCAGAGTCTGAGAACAATGGGTCAGAATCTGAGAACAATGGGTCAGAGTCTGAGAACAATGGGTCAGAATCTGAGAACAATGGGTCAGAATCTGAGAACAATGGGTCAGAATCTGAGAACAATGGGTCAGAATCTGAGAACAATGGGTCAGAGTCTGAGAACAATGGGACAGAATCTGATAACAATGGATCAGAATCTGATAACAATGGGTCAGAATCTGAGAACAATGGGTCAGAATCTGAGAACAATGGGTCAGAATCTGAGAACAATGGGTCAGAGTCTGAGAACAATGGGACAGAATCTGATAACAATGGATCAGAATCTGATAACAATGGGTCAGAATCTGAGAACAATGGGTCAGAATCTGAGAACAATTGGTCAGAGTCTGAGAACAATGGGTCAGAATCTGAGAACAATGGATCAGAATCTGAGAACAATGGGTCAGAGTCTGATAACAATGGGTCAGAATCTGAGAACAATGGATCAGAGTCTGAGAACAATGGGTCAGAATCTGATAACAATGGGTCAGAATCTGAGAACAATGGGTCAGAATCTGAGAACAATGGGTCAGAATCTGATAACAATGGGTCAGAATCTGAGAACAATGGGTCAGAATCTGATAACAATGGGTCAGAATCTGATAACAATGGGTCAGAATCTGATAACAATGGGTCAGAATCTGAGAACAATGGGTCAGAATCTGAGAACAATGGGTCAGAATCTGAGAACAATGGTTCAGAATCTGAGAACAATGTGTCAGAATCTGAGAACAATGGGTCAGAATCTGAGAACAATGGGTCAGAGTCTGAGAACAATGGGTCAGAGTCTGAGAACAATGGGTCAGAATCTGAGAACAATGGGTCAGAATCTGAGAACAATGGGTCAGAATCTGAGAACAATGGGTCAGAGTCTGAGAACAATGGGTCAGAGTCTGAGAACAATGGGTCAGAATCTGAGAACAATGGGTCAGAATCTGAGAACAATGGGTCAGAATCTGATAACAATGGGTCAGAATCTGAGAACAATGGGTCAGAATCTGAGAACAATGGGTCAGAGTCTGAGAACAATGGGTCAGAATCTGATAACAATGGGTCAGAATCTGAGAACAATGGGTCAGAATCTGATAACAATGGGTCAGAATCTGAGAACAATGGGTCAGAATCTGAGAACAATGGGTCAGAGTCTGAGAACAATGGATCAGAATCTGATAACAATGGGTCAGAGTCTGAGAACAATGGGTCAGAGTCTGAGAACAATGGGTCAGAGTCTGAGAACAATGGGTCAGAATCTGAGAACAATGGGTCAGAATCTGAGAACAATGGGTCAGAGTCTGAGAACAATGGGTCAGAGTCTGAGAACAATGGGTCAGAATCTGATAACAATGGGTCAGAATCTGAGAACAATGGGTCAGAATCTGAGAACAATGGGTCAGAGTCTGAGAACAATGGGTCAGAGTCTGAGAACAATGGGTCAGAGTCTGAGAACAATGGGTCAGAATCTGAGAACAATGGGTCAGAATCTGAGAACAATGGGTCAGAGTCTGAGAACAATGGGTCAGAGTCTGAGAACAATGGGTCAGAATCTGAGAACAATGGGTCAGAATCTGAGAACAATGGGTCAGAGTCTGAGAACAATGGGTCAGAGTCTGAGAACAATGGGTCAGAGTCTGAGAACAATGGGTCAGAATCTGAGAACAATGGGTCAGAATCTGAGAACAATGGGTCAGAATCTGAGAACAATGGGTCAGAGTCTGAGAACAATGGGTCAGAGTCTGAGAACAATGGGTCAGAATCTGATAACAATGGGTCAGAATCTGAGAACAATGGGTCAGAATCTGAGAACAATGGGTCAGAGTCTGAGAACAATGGGTCAGAATCTGATAACAATGGGTCAGAATCTGAGAACAATGGGTCAGAATCTGATAACAATGGGTCAGAATCTGAGAACAATGGGTCAGAATCTGAGAACAATGGGTCAGAGTCTGAGAACAATGGATCAGAATCTGATAACAATGGGTCAGAGTCTGAGAACAATGGGTCAGAGTCTGAGAACAATGGGACAGAGTCTGAGAACAATGGATCAGAATCTGAGAACAATGGGTCAGAGTCTGATAACAATGGGTCAGAATCTGAGAACAATGGGTCAGAGTCTGAGAACAATGGGTCAGAATCTGAGAACAATGGGTCAGAATCTGAGAACAATGGATCAGAATCTGAGAACAATGGGTCAGAGTCTGATAACAATGGGTCAGAATCTGAGAACAATTGATCAGAGTCTGAGAACAATGGGTCAGAATCTGATAACAATGGGTCAGAATCTGAGAACAATGGGTCAGAATCTGAGAACAATGGGTCAGAAACTGATAACAATGGGTCAGAATCTGAGAACAATGGGTCAGAATCTGATAACAATGGGTCAGAATCTGAGAACAATGGGTCAGAATCTGATAACAATGGGTCAGAATCTGAGAACAATGGGTCAGAATCTGATAACAATGGGTCAGAATCTGAGAACAATGGGTCAGAGTCTGAGAACAATGGGTCAGAATCTGAGAACAATGGGTCAGAATCTGATAACAATGGGTCAGAATCTGAGAACAATGGGTCAGAATCTGAGAACAATGGGTCAGAGTCTGAGAACAATGTGTCAGAATCTGAGAACAATGGGTCAGAATCTGATAACAATGGGTCAGAATCTGAGAACAATGGGTCAGAGTCTGAGAACAATGGGTCAGAATCTGAGAACAATGGGTCAGAATCTGATAACAATGGGTCAGAATCTGAGAACAATGGGTCAGAATCTGAGAACAATGGGTCAGAGTCTGAGAACAATGGGTCAGAATCTGAGAAAAATGGGTCAGAATCTGATAACAATGGGTCAGAATCTGAGAACAATGGGTCAGAATCTGAGAACAATGGGTCAGAATCTGAGAACAATGGGTCAGAATCTGAGAACAATGGGTCAGAATCTGATAACAATGGGTCAGAATCTGATAACAATGGGTCAGAATCTGAGAACAATGGGTCAGAGTCTGAGAACAATGGGTCAGAATCTGATAACAATGGGTCAGAATCTGATAACAATGGGTCAGAATCTGATAACAATGGGTCAGAATCTGAGAACAATGGGTCAGAGTCTGAGAACAATGGGTCAGAGTCTGAGAACAATGGGTCAGAATCTGAGAACAATGGGTCAGAATCTGAGAACAATGGGTCAGAATCTGAGAACAATGGGTCAGAGTCTGAGAACAATGGGTCAGAGTCTGAGAACAATGGGTCAGAATCTGATAACAATGGGTCAGAATCTGAGAACAATGGGTCAGAATCTGAGAACAATGGGTCAGAGTCTGAGAACAATGGGTCAGAATCTGATAACAATGGGTCAGAATCTGAGAACAATGGGTCAGAATCTGATAACAATGGGTCAGAATCTGAGAACAATGGGTCAGAATCTGAGAACAATGGGTCAGAGTCTGAGAACAATGGGTCAGAATCTGAGAACAATGGGTCAGAGTCTGAGAACAATGGGTCAGAATCTGAGAACAATGGGTCAGAATCTGAGCACAATGGGTCAGAATCTGAGAACAATGGATCAGAATCTGAGAACAATGGATCAGAATCTGAGAACAATGGGTCAGAGTCTGAGAACAATGGGTCAGAATCTGAGAACAATGGGTCAGAGTCTGAGAACAATGGATCAGAATCTGAGAACAATGGGTCAGAATCTGATAACAATGGGTCAGAATCTGAGAACAATGGGTCAGAGTCTGAGAACAATGGGTCAGAATCTGAGAACAATGGGTCAGAATCTGAGAACAATGGGTCAGAGTCTGAGAACAATGGGTCAGAATCTGAGAACAATGGGTCAGAATCTGAGAACAATGGGTCAGAATCTGAGAACAATGGGTCAGAATCTGAGAACAATGGGTCAGAATCTGAGAACAATGGGTCAGAATCTGAGAACAATGGGTCAGAGTCTGAGAACAATGGGACAGAATCTGAGAACAATGGGTCAGAATCTGAGAACAATGGGTCAGAATCTGAGAACAATGGGTCAGAATCTGAGAACAATGGGTCAGAATCTGAGAACAATGGGTCAGAGTCTGAGAACAATGGGTCAGAGTCTGAGAACAATGGGTCAGAATCTGAGAACAATGGGTCAGAATCTGAGAACAATGGGTCAGACTCTGAGAACAATGGGTCAGAATCTGAGAACAATGGGTCAGAATCTGAGAACAATGGATCAGAATCTGAGAACAATGGATCAGAATCTGAGAACAATGGGTCAGAGTCTGAGAACAATGGGTCAGAATCTGAGAACAATGGATCAGAATCTGAGAACAATGGATCAGAATCTGATAACAATGGATCAGAATCTGAGAACAATGGGTCAGAATCTGAGAACAATGGATCAGAATCTGAGAACAATGGGTCAGAATCTGAGAACAATGGATCAGAATCTGAGAACAATGGATCAGAATCTGATAACAATGGGTCAGAGTCTGAGAACAATGGGTCAGAATCTGAGAACAATGGGTCAGAGTCTGAGAACAATGGGTCAGAATCTGAGAACAATGGGACAGAATCTGATAACAATGGGTCAGAATCTGAGAACAATGGGTCAGAGTCTGAGAACAATGGGTCAGAATCTGAGAACAATGGATCAGAATCTGAGAACAATGGATCAGAATCTGAGAACAATGGGTCAGAATCTGAGAACAATGGGTCAGAATCTGAGAACAATGGGACAGAGTCTGAGAACAATGGGTCAGAATCTGTGAACAATGGGTCAGAGTCTGATAACAATGGGTCAGAATCTGATAACAATGGGTCAGAGTCTGAGAACAATGGGTCAGAATCTGAGAACAATGGATCAGAATCTGAGAACAATGGGTCAGAGTCTGAGAACAATGGGTCAGAGTCTGAGAACAATGGGTCAGAATCTGATAACAATGGGTCAGAATCTGAGAACAATGGGTCAGAGTCTGAGAACAATGGGTCAGAATCTGATAACAATGGGTCAGAGTCTGAGAACAATGGGTCAGAATCTGAGAACAATGGGTCAGAGTCTGAGAACAATGGGTCAGAATCTGAGAACAATGGGTCAGAATCTGAGAACAATGGGTCAGAATCTGAGAACAATGGGTCAGAATCTGAGAACAATGGGTCAGAGTCTGAGAACAATGGGACAGAATCTGATAACAATGGATCAGAATCTGATAACAATGGGTCAGAATCTGAGAACAATGGGTCAGAATCTGAGAACAATGGGTCAGAATCTGAGAACAATGGGTCAGAGTCTGAGAACAATGGGACAGAATCTGATAACAATGGATCAGAATCTGATAACAATGGGTCAGAATCTGAGAACAATGGGTCAGAATCTGAGAACAATTGGTCAGAGTCTGAGAACAATGGGTCAGAATCTGAGAACAATGGATCAGAATCTGAGAACAATGGGTCAGAGTCTGATAACAATGGGTCAGAATCTGAGAACAATGGATCAGAGTCTGAGAACAATGGGTCAGAATCTGATAACAATGGGTCAGAATCTGAGAACAATGGGTCAGAATCTGATAACAATGGGTCAGAATCTGATAACAATGGGTCAGAATCTGAGAACAATGGGTCAGAATCTGATAACAATGGGTCAGAATCTGATAACAATGGGTCAGAATCTGATAACAATGGGTCAGAATCTGAGAACAATGGGTCAGAATCTGAGAACAATGGGTCAGAATCTGAGAACAATGGTTCAGAATCTGAGAACAATGTGTCAGAATCTGAGAACAATGGGTCAGAATCTGAGAACAATGGGTCAGAGTCTGAGAACAATGGGTCAGAGTCTGAGAACAATGGGTCAGAATCTGAGAACAATGGGTCAGAATCTGAGAACAATGGGTCAGAATCTGAGAACAATGGGTCAGAGTCTGAGAACAATGGGTCAGAGTCTGAGAACAATGGGTCAGAATCTGAGAACAATGGGTCAGAATCTGAGAACAATGGGTCAGAATCTGATAACAATGGGTCAGAATCTGAGAACAATGGGTCAGAATCTGAGAACAATGGGTCAGAGTCTGAGAACAATGGGTCAGAATCTGATAACAATGGGTCAGAATCTGAGAACAATGGGTCAGAATCTGATAACAATGGGTCAGAATCTGAGAACAATGGGTCAGAATCTGAGAACAATGGGTCAGAGTCTGAGAACAATGGGTCAGAATCTGATAACAATGGGTCAGAGTCTGAGAACAATGGGTCAGAATCTGAGAACAATGGGTCAGAGTCTGAGAACAATGGGTCAGAATCTGAGAACAATGGGTCAGAATCTGAGAACAATGGGTCAGAATCTGAGAACAATGGGTCAGAATCTGAGAACAATGGGTCAGAGTCTGAGAACAATGGGACAGAATCTGATAACAATGGATCAGAATCTGATAACAATGGGTCAGAATCTGAGAACAATGGGTCAGAATCTGAGAACAATGGGTCAGAATCTGAGAACAATGGGTCAGAGTCTGAGAACAATGGGACAGAATCTGATAACAATGGATCAGAATCTGATAACAATGGGTCAGAATCTGAGAACAATGGGTCAGAATCTGAGAACAATTGGTCAGAGTCTGAGAACAATGGGTCAGAGTCTGAGAACAATGGGTCAGAATCTGAGAACAATGGATCAGAATCTGAGAACAATGGGTCAGAGTCTGAGAACAATGGGTCAGAATCTGAGAACAATGGATCAGAATCTGAGAACAATGGGTCAGAATCTGAGAACAATGGGTCAGAGTCTGAGAACAATGGGTCAGAATCTGAGAACAATGGATCAGAATCTGAGAACAATGGGTCAGAGTCTGATAACAATGGGTCAGAATCTGAGAACAATGGATCAGAGTCTGAGAACAATGGGTCAGAATCTGAGAACAATGGGTCAGAATCTGAGAACAATGGGTCAGAATCTGATAACAATGGGTCAGAGTCTGAGAACAATGGGTCAGAGTCTGAGAACAATGGGTCAGAATCTGATAACAATGGGTCAGAATCTGAGAACAATGGGTCAGAATCTGATAACAATGGGTCAGAATCTGAGAACAATGGGTCATAGTCTGAGAACAATGGGTCAGAATCTGAGAACAATGGGTCAGAATCTGAGAACAATGGGTCAGAGTCTGAGAACAATGGGTCAGAATCTGAGAACAATGGGTCAGAATCTGAGAACAATGGGTCAGAATCTGAGAACAATGGGTCAGAATCTGAGAACAATGGGTCAGAATCTGAGAACAATGGGTCAGAATCTGAGAACAATGGGTCAGAGTCTGAGAACAATGGGACAGAATCTGAGAACAATGGGTCAGAATCTGAGAACAATGGGTCAGAATCTGAGAACAATGGGTCAGAATCTGATAACAATGGGTCAGAATCTGAGAACAATGGGTCAGAATCTGATAACAATGGGTCAGAATCTGATAACAATGGGTCAGAATCTGAGAACAATGGGTCAGAATCTGATAACAATGGGTCAGAATCTGAGAACAATGGATCAGAGTCTGAGAACAATGGGTCAGAATCTGAGAACAATGGGTCAGAATCTGAGAACAATGGGTCAGAATCTGAGAACAATGGGTCAGAGTCTGAGAACAATGGGTCAGAATCTGAGAACAATGGGTCAGAATCTGAGAACAATGGGTCAGAATCTGAGAACAATGGGTCAGAATCTGAGAACAATGGGTCAGAGTCTGAGAACAATGGGTCAGAGTCTGAGAACAATGGGTCAGAATCTGAGAACAATGGGTCAGAATCTGAGAACAATGGGTCAGACTCTGAGAACAATGGGTCAGAATCTGAGAACAATGGGTCAGAATCTGAGAACAATGGATCAGAATCTGAGAACAATGGATCAGAATCTGAGAACAATGGGTCAGAGTCTGAGAACAATGGGTCAGAATCTGAGAACAATGGATCAGAATCTGAGAACAATGGATCAGAATCTGATAACAATGGATCAGAATCTGAGAACAATGGGTCAGAATCTGAGAACAATGGATCAGAATCTGAGAACAATGGGTCAGAATCTGAGAACAATGGATCAGAATCTGAGAACAATGGATCAGAATCTGATAACAATGGGTCAGAGTCTGAGAACAATGGGTCAGAATCTGAGAACAATGGGTCAGAGTCTGAGAACAATGGGTCAGAATCTGAGAACAATGGGACAGAATCTGATAACAATGGGTCAGAATCTGAGAACAATGGGTCAGAGTCTGAGAACAATGGATCAGAATCTGAGAACAATGGGTCAGAATCTGAGAACAATGGGTCAGAATCTGAGAACAATGGGACAGAGTCTGAGAACAATGGGTCAGAATCTGTGAACAATGGGTCAGAGTCTGATAACAATGGGTCAGAATCTGATAACAATGGGTCAGAGTCTGAGAACAATGGGTCAGAATCTGAGAACAATGGATCAGAATCTGAGAACAATGGGTCAGAGTCTGAGAACAATGGGTCAGAGTCTGAGAACAATGGGTCAGAATCTGATAACAATGGGTCAGAATCTGAGAACAATGGGTCAGAGTCTGAGAACAATGGGTCAGAATCTGATAACAATGGGTCAGAGTCTGAGAACAATGGGTCAGAATCTGAGAACAATGGGTCAGAGTCTGAGAACAATGGGTCAGAATCTGAGAACAATGGGTCAGAATCTGAGAACAATGGGTCAGAATCTGAGAACAATGGGTCAGAATCTGAGAACAATGGGTCAGAGTCTGAGAACAATGGGACAGAATCTGATAACAATGGATCAGAATCTGATAACAATGGGTCAGAATCTGAGAACAATGGGTCAGAATCTGAGAACAATGGGTCAGAATCTGAGAACAATGGGTCAGAGTCTGAGAACAATGGGACAGAATCTGATAACAATGGATCAGAATCTGATAACAATGGGTCAGAATCTGAGAACAATGGGTCAGAATCTGAGAACAATTGGTCAGAGTCTGAGAACAATGGGTCAGAATCTGAGAACAATGGATCAGAATCTGAGAACAATGGGTCAGAGTCTGATAACAATGGGTCAGAATCTGAGAACAATGGATCAGAGTCTGAGAACAATGGGTCAGAATCTGATAACAATGGGTCAGAATCTGAGAACAATGGGTCAGAATCTGAGAACAATGGGTCAGAATCTGATAACAATGGGTCAGAATCTGAGAACAATGGGTCAGAATCTGATAACAATGGGTCAGAATCTGATAACAATGGGTCAGAATCTGATAACAATGGGTCAGAATCTGAGAACAATGGGTCAGAATCTGAGAACAATGGGTCAGAATCTGAGAACAATGGTTCAGAATCTGAGAACAATGTGTCAGAATCTGAGAACAATGGGTCAGAATCTGAGAACAATGGGTCAGAGTCTGAGAACAATGGGTCAGAGTCTGAGAACAATGGGTCAGAATCTGAGAACAATGGGTCAGAATCTGAGAACAATGGGTCAGAATCTGAGAACAATGGGTCAGAGTCTGAGAACAATGGGTCAGAGTCTGAGAACAATGGGTCAGAATCTGAGAACAATGGGTCAGAATCTGAGAACAATGGGTCAGAATCTGATAACAATGGGTCAGAATCTGAGAACAATGGGTCAGAATCTGAGAACAATGGGTCAGAGTCTGAGAACAATGGGTCAGAATCTGATAACAATGGGTCAGAATCTGAGAACAATGGGTCAGAATCTGATAACAATGGGTCAGAATCTGAGAACAATGGGTCAGAATCTGAGAACAATGGGTCAGAGTCTGAGAACAATGGATCAGAATCTGATAACAATGGGTCAGAGTCTGAGAACAATGGGTCAGAGTCTGAGAACAATGGGTCAGAGTCTGAGAACAATGGGTCAGAATCTGAGAACAATGGGTCAGAATCTGAGAACAATGGGTCAGAGTCTGAGAACAATGGATCAGAATCTGATAACAATGGGTCAGAGTCTGAGAACAATGGGTCAGAGTCTGAGAACAATGGGTCAGAGTCTGAGAACAATGGGTCAGAGTCTGAGAACAATGGGTCAGAATCTGATAACAATGGGTCAGAATCTGAGAACAATGGGTCAGAATCTGAGAACAATGGGTCAGAGTCTGAGAACAATGGGTCAGAGTCTGAGAACAATGGGTCAGAGTCTGAGAACAATGGGTCAGAATCTGAGAACAATGGGTCAGAATCTGAGAACAATGGGTCAGAGTCTGAGAACAATGGGTCAGAGTCTGAGAACAATGGGTCAGAATCTGAGAACAATGGGTCAGAATCTGAGAACAATGGGTCAGAGTCTGAGAACAATGGGTCAGAGTCTGAGAACAATGGGTCAGAGTCTGAGAACAATGGGTCAGAATCTGAGAACAATGGGTCAGAATCTGAGAACAATGGGTCAGAGTCTGAGAACAATGGGTCAGAGTCTGAGAACAATGGGTCAGAATCTGATAACAATGGGTCAGAATCTGAGAACAATGGGTCAGAATCTGAGAACAATGGGTCAGAGTCTGAGAACAATGGGTCAGAATCTGATAACAATGGGTCAGAATCTGAGAACAATGGGTCAGAATCTGATAACAATGGGTCAGAATCTGAGAACAATGGGTCAGAATCTGAGAACAATGGGTCAGAGTCTGAGAACAATGGATCAGAATCTGATAACAATGGGTCAGAGTCTGAGAACAATGGGTCAGAGTCTGAGAACAATGGGACAGAGTCTGAGAACAATGGATCAGAATCTGAGAACAATGGGTCAGATTCTGATAACAATGGGTCAGAATCTGAGAACAATGGGTCAGAGTCTGAGAACAATGGGTCAGAATCTGAGAACAATGGGTCAGAATCTGAGAACAATGGATCAGAATCTGAGAACAATGGGTCAGAGTCTGATAACAATGGGTCAGAATCTGAGAACAATTGATCAGAGTCTGAGAACAATGGGTCAGAATCTGATAACAATGGGTCAGAATCTGAGAACAATGGGTCAGAATCTGAGAACAATGGGTCAGAAACTGATAACAATGGGTCAGAATCTGAGAACAATGGGTCAGAATCTGATAACAATGGGTCAGAATCTGAGAACAATGGGTCAGAATCTGATAACAATGGGTCAGAATCTGAGAACAATGGGTCAGAATCTGATAACAATGGGTCAGAATCTGAGAACAATGGGTCAGAGTCTGAGAACAATGGGTCAGAATCTGAGAACAATGGGTCAGAATCTGATAACAATGGGTCAGAATCTGAGAACAATGGGTCAGAATCTGAGAACAATGGGTCAGAGTCTGAGAACAATGTGTCAGAATCTGAGAACAATGGGTCAGAATCTGATAACAATGGGTCAGAATCTGAGAACAATGGGTCAGAGTCTGAGAACAATGGGTCAGAATCTGAGAACAATGGGTCAGAATCTGATAACAATGGGTCAGAATCTGAGAACAATGGGTCAGAATCTGAGAACAATGGGTCAGAGTCTGAGAACAATGGGTCAGAATCTGAGAACAATGGGTCAGAATCTGATAACAATGGGTCAGAATCTGAGAACAATGGGTCAGAATCTGAGAACAATGGGTCAGAATCTGAGAACAATGGGTCAGAATCTGAGAACAATGGGTCAGAATCTGATAACAATGGGTCAGAATCTGATAACAATGGGTCAGAATCTGAGAACAATGGGTCAGAGTCTGAGAACAATGGGTCAGAATCTGATAACAATGGGTCAGAATCTGAGAACAATGGGTCAGAATCTGATAACAATGGGTCAGAATCTGATAACAATGGGTCAGAATCTGATAACAATGGGTCAGAATCTGAGAACAATGGGTCAGAATCTGAGAACAATGGGTCAGAGTCTGAGAACAATGGGTCAGAGTCTGAGAACAATGGGTCAGAGTCTGAGAACAATGGGTCAGAATCTGAGAACAATGGGTCAGAATCTGAGAACAATGGGTCAGAATCTGAGAACAATGGGTCAGAGTCTGAGAACAATGGGTCAGAGTCTGAGAACAATGGGTCAGAATCTGAGAACAATGGGTCAGAATCTGAGAACAATGGGTCAGAGTCTGAGAACAATGGGTCAGAGTCTGAGAACAATGGGTCAGAGTCTGAGAACAATGGGTCAGAATCTGAGAACAATGGGTCAGAATCTGAGAACAATGGGTCAGAATCTGAGAACAATGGGTCAGAGTCTGAGAACAATGGGTCAGAGTCTGAGAACAATGGGTCAGAATCTGATAACAATGGGTCAGAATCTGAGAACAATGGGTCAGAATCTGAGAACAATGGGTCAGAGTCTGAGAACAATGGGTCAGAATCTGATAACAATGGGTCAGAATCTGAGAACAATGGGTCAGAATCTGATAACAATGGGTCAGAATCTGAGAACAATGGGTCAGAATCTGAGAACAATGGGTCAGAGTCTGAGAACAATGGGTCAGAATCTGAGAACAATGGGTCAGAGTCTGAGAACAATGGGTCAGAATCTGAGAACAATGGGTCAGAATCTGAGCACAATGGGTCAGAATCTGAGAACAATGGATCAGAATCTGAGAACAATGGATCAGAATCTGAGAACAATGGGTCAGAGTCTGAGAACAATGGGTCAGAATCTGAGAACAATGGGTCAGAGTCTGAGAACAATGGATCAGAATCTGAGAACAATGGGTCAGAATCTGATAACAATGGGTCAGAATCTGAGAACAATGGGTCAGAGTCTGAGAACAATGGGTCAGAATCTGAGAACAATGGGTCAGAATCTGAGAACAATGGGTCAGAGTCTGAGAACAATGGGTCAGAATCTGAGAACAATGGGTCAGAATCTGAGAACAATGGGTCAGAATCTGAGAACAATGGGTCAGAATCTGAGAACAATGGGTCAGAATCTGAGAACAATGGGTCAGAATCTGAGAACAATGGGTCAGAGTCTGAGAACAATGGGACAGAATCTGAGAACAATGGGTCAGAATCTGAGAACAATGGGTCAGAATCTGAGAACAATGGGTCAGAATCTGAGAACAATGGGTCAGAATCTGAGAACAATGTGTCAGAGTCTGAGAACAATGGGTCAGAGTCTGAGAACAATGGGTCAGAATCTGAGAACAATGGGTCAGAATCTGAGAACAATGGGTCAGACTCTGAGAACAATGGGTCAGAATCTGAGAACAATGGATCAGAGTCTGAGAACAATGGGTCAGAATCTGAGAACAATGGGTCAGAATCTGAGAACAATGGGTCAGAGTCTGAGAACAATGGGTCAGAATCTGAGAACAATGGGTCAGAATCTGAGAACAATGGGTCAGAATCTGAGAACAATGGGTCAGAATCTGAGAACAATGGGTCAGAATCTGAGAACAATGGGTCAGAGTCTGAGAACAATGGGTCAGAGTCTGAGAACAATGGGTCAGAATCTGAGAACAATGGGTCAGAATCTGAGAACAATGGGTCAGAGTCTGAGAACAATGGGTCAGAATCTGAGAACAATGGGTCAGAATCTGAGAACAATGGGTCAGACTCTGAGAACAATGGGTCAGAATCTGAGAACAATGGATCAGAATCTGAGAACAATGGGTCAGAGTCTGATAACAATGGGTCAGAATCTGAGAACAATGGATCAGAGTCTGAGAACAATGGGTCAGAATCTGATAACAATGGGTCAGAATCTGAGAACAATGGGTCAGAATCTGAGAACAATGGGTCAGAATCTGATAACAATGGGTCAGAATCTGAGAACAATGGGTCAGAATCTGAGAACAATGGGTCAGAGTCTGAGAACAATGGGTCAGAATCTGAGAACAATGGGTCAGAGTCTGAGAACAATGGGTCAGAATCTGAGAACAATGGGTCAGAATCTGAGAACAATGGGTCAGAATCTGAGAACAATGGGTCAGAATCTGAGAACAATGGGTCAGAGTCTGAGAACAATGGGTCAGAATCTGAGAACAATGTGTCAGAATCTGAGAACAATGGGTCAGAATCTGAGAACAATGGGTCAGAGTCTGAGAACAATGGGTCAGAGTCTGAGAACAATGGGTCAGAATCTGAGAACAATGGGTCAGAATCTGAGAACAATGGGTCAGAATCTGAGAACAATGGGTCAGAGTCTGAGAACAATGGGTCAGAATCTGAGAACAATGTGTCAGAATCTGAGAACAATGGGTCAGAATCTGAGAACAATGGGTCAGAATCTGAGAACAATGGGTCAGAGTCTGAGAACAATGGGTCAGAGTCTGAGAACAATGGGTCAGAGTCTGAGAACAATGGGTCAGAATCTGAGAACAATGGGTCAGAATCTGAGAACAATGGGTCAGAGTCTGAGAACAATGGGTCAGAGTCTGAGAACAATGGGTCAGAATCTGAGAACAATGGGTCAGAATCTGATAACAATGGGTCAGAATGTGAGAACAATGGGTCAGAATCTAAGAACAATGGGTCAGAATCTGATAACAATGGGTCAGAGTCTGAGAACAATGGGTCAGAATCTGAGAACAATGGGTCAGAGTCTGAGAACAATGGGTCAGAGTCTGAGAACAATGGGTCAGAATCTGATAACAATGGGTCAGAATCTGAGAACAATGGGTCAGAGTCTGAGAACAATGGGTCAGAGTCTGAGAACAATGGGTCAGAATCTGAGAACAATGGGTCAGAATCTGAGAACAATGGGTCAGAGTCTGAGAACAATGGGTCAGAGTCTGAGAACAATGGGTCAGAATCTGAGAACAATGGGTCAGAATCTGATAACAATGGGTCAGAATCTGAGAACAATGGGTCAGAATCTGATAACAATGGGTCAGAATCTGAGAACAATGGGTCAGAATCTGATAACAATGGGTTAGAATCTGAGAACAATGGGTCAGAATCTGAGAACAATGGGTCAGAATCTGAGAACAATGGGTCAGAATCTGAGAACAATGGGTCAGAATCTGAGAACAATGGGTCAGAATCTGAGAACAATGGGTCAGAATCTGAGAACAATGGGTCAGAATCTGATAACAATGGGTCAGAATCTGAGAACAATGGGTCAGAATCTGATAACAATGGGTCAGAATCTGAGAACAATGGGTCAGAATCTGAGAACAATGGGTCAGAATCTGAGAACAATGGGTCAGAATCTGAGAACAATGGGTCAGAATCTGAGAACAATGGGTCAGAATCTGATAACAATGGGTCAGAATCTGATAACAATGGGTCAGAATCTGAGAACAATGGGTCAGAATCTGAGAACAATGGGTCAGAATCTGAGAACAATGGGTCAGAGTCTGAGAACAATGGGTCAGAATCTGAGAACAATGTGTCAGAATCTGAGAACAATGGGTCAGAATCTGAGAACAATGGGTCAGAATCTGAGAACAGTGGGTCAGAGTCTGAGAACAATGGGTCAGAATCTGAGAACAATGGGTCAGAATCTGATAACAATGGGTCAGAATCTGAGAACAATGGGTCAGAATCTGAGAACAATGGGTCAGAATCTGAGAACAATGGGTCAGAATCTGAGAACAATGGGTCAGAGTCTGAGAACAATGGGTCAGAGTCTGAGAACAATGGGTCAGAATCTGAGAACAATGGGTCAGAATCTGATAACAATGGGTCAGAATCTGATATCAATGGGTCAGAGTCTGAGAACAATGGGTCAGAGTCTGAGAACAATGGGTCAGAATCTGAGAACAATGGGTCAGAATCTGAGAACAATGGGTCAGAATCTGATAACAATGGGTCAGAGTCTGAGAACAATGGGTCAGAGTCTGAGAACAATGGGTCAGAATCTGAGAACAATGGATCAGAATCTGAGAACAATGGGTCAGAGTCTGATAACAATGGGTCAGAATCTGAGAACAATGGATCAGAGTCTGAGAACAATGGGTCAGAATCTGAGAACAATGGGTCAGAATCTGAGAACAATGGGTCAGAGTCTGAGAACAATGGGTCAGAATCTGATAACAATGGGTCAGAATCTGAGAACAATGGGTCAGAATCTGAGAACAATGGGTCAGAATCTGAGAACAATGGGTCAGAATCTGATAACAATGGGTCAGAATCTGAGAACAATGGGTCAGAGTCTGATAACAATGGGTCAGAGTCTGAGAACAATGGGTCAGAATCTGAGAACAATGGGTCAGAATCTGAGAACAATGGGTCAGAATCTGATAACAATGGGTCAGAATCTGATAACAATGGGTCAGAATCTGATAACAATGGGTCAGAATCTGAGAACAATGGGTCAGAATCTGAGAACAATGGGTCAGAGTCTGAGAACAATGGGTCAGAGTCTGAGAACAATGGGTCAGAATCTGAGAACAATGTGTCAGAATCTGAGAACAATGGGTCAGAATCTGAGAACAATGGGTCAGAGTCTGAGAACAATGGTCAGAGTCTGAGAACAATGGGTCAGAATCTGAGAACAATGGGTCAGAATCTGAGAACAATGGGTCAGAATCTGAGAACAATGGGTCAGAATCTGAGAACAATGGGTCAGAGTCTGAGAACAATGGGTCAGAGTCTGAGAACAATGGGTCAGAATCTGAGAACAATGGGTCAGAATCTGAGAACAATGGGTCAGAATCTGAGAACAATGGGTCAGAGTCTGAGAACAATGGGTCAGAATCTGAGAACAATGGGTCAGAATCTGAGAACAATGGGTCAGAATCTGAGAACAATGGGTCAGAGTCTGAGAACAATGGGTCAGAATCTGAGAACAATGGGTCAGAATCTGAGAACAATGGGTCAGAATCTGAGAACAATGGGTCAGAGTCTGAGAACAATGGGTCAGAATCTGATAACAATGGGTCAGAATCTGAGAACAATGGGTCAGAATCTGAGAACAATGGGTCAGAGTCTGAGAACAATGGGTCAGAATCTGATAACAATGGGTCAGAATCTGAGAACAATGGGTCAGAGTCTGAGAACAATGGGTCAGAGTCTGAGAACAATGGATCAGAATCTGATAACAATGGGTCAGAGTCTGAGAACAATGGGTCAGAATCTGATAACAATGGGTCAGAATCTGAGAACAATGGGTCAGAATCTGAGAACAATGGGTCAGAGTCTGAGAACAATGGGTCAGAATCTGATAACAATGGGTCAGAATCTGAGAACAATGGGTCAGAATCTGAGAACAATGGGTCAGAGTCTGAGAACAATGGATCAGAATCTGATAACAATGGGTCAGAGTCTGTGAACAATTGGTCAGAATCTGAGAACAATGGGTCAGAATCTGAGAACAATGGGTCAGAGTCTGAGAACAATGGGTCAGAATCTGAGAACAATGGATCAGAATCTGAGAACAATGGGTCAGAGTCTGATAACAATGGGTCAGAATCTGAGAACAATGGATCAGAGTCTGAGAACAATGGGTCAGAATCTGATAACAATGGGTCAGAATCTGAGAACAATGGGTCAGAATCTGAGAACAATGGGTCAGAATCTGATAACAATGGGTCAGAATCTGAGAACAATGTGTCAGAATCTGAGAACAATGGGTCAGAATCTGAGAACAATGGGTCAGAGTCTGAGAACAATGGGTCAGAATCTGAGAACAATGGGTCAGAATCTGATAACAATGGGTCAGAATCTGAGAACAATGGGTCAGAATCTGAGAACAATGGGTCAGAATCTGATAACAATGGGTCAGAATCTGATAACAATGGGTCAGAATATGAGAACAATGGGTCAGAGTCTGAGAACAATGGGTCAGAATCTGATAACAATGGGTCAGAATCTGAGAACAATGGGTCAGAATCTGATAACAATGGGTCAGAATCTGATAACAATGGGTCAGAATCTGAGAACAATGGGTCAGAATCTGAGCACAATGGGTCAGAATCTGAGAACAATGGGTCAGAATCTGAGAACAATGGGTCAGAATCTGAGAACAATGGGTCAGAATCTGAGAACAATGGATCAGAATCTGAGAACAATGGATCAGAATCTGAGAACAATGGGTCAGAGTCTGAGAACAATGGGTCAGAATCTGAGAACAATGGGTCAGAATCTGAGAACAATGGGTCAGAGTCTGAGAACAATGGGTCAGAATCTGAGAACAATGGGTCAGAATCTGAGAACAATGGGTCAGAATCTGAGAACAATGGGTCAGAATCTGAGAACAATGGGTCAGAATCTGAGAACAATGGGTCATAATCTGAGAACAATGGGTCAGAGTCTGAGAACAATGGGTCAGAATCTGAGAACAATGGGTCAGAATCTGAGAACAATGGGTCAGAATCTGAGAACAATGGGTCAGAGTCTGAGAACAATGGGACAGAATCTGAGAACAATGGGTCAGAATCTGAGAACAATGGGTCAGAATCTGAGAACAATGGGTCAGAATCTGAGAACAATGGGTCAGAATCTGAGAACAATGGGTCAGAGTCTGAGAACAATGGGTCAGAGTCTGAGAACAATGGGTCAGAATCTGAGAACAATGGGTCAGAATCTGAGAACAATGGGTCAGAATCTGAGAACAATGGGTCAGAGTCTGAGAACAATGGGTCAGAATCTGAGAACAATGGGTCAGAGTCTGATAACAATGGGTCAGAATCTGAGAACAATGGATCAGAGTCTGAGAACAATGGGTCAGAATCTGATAACAATGGGTCAGAATCTGAGAACAATGGGTCAGAATCTGAGAACAATGGGTCAGAATCTGATAACAATGGGTCAGAATCTGAGAACAATGGGTCAGAATCTGATAACAATGGGTCAGAATCTGATAACAATGGGTCAGAATCTGAGAACAATGGGTCAGAGTCTGAGAACAATGGGTCAGAATCTGAGAACAATGGGTCAGAGTCTGAGAACAATGGGTCAGAATCTGAGAACAATGGGTCAGAATCTGAGAACAATGGGTCAGAATCTGAGAACAATGGGTCAGAATCTGAGAACAATGGGTCAGAGTCTGAGAACAATGGGTCAGAATCTGAGAACAATGTGTCAGAATCTGAGAACAATGGGTCAGAATCTGAGAACAATGGGTCAGAGTCTGAGAACAATGGGTCAGAGTCTGAGAACAATGGGTCAGAATCTGAGAACAATGGGTCAGAATCTGAGAACAATGGGTCAGAATCTGATAACAATGGGTCAGAGTCTGATAACAATGGGTCAGAATCTGATAACAATGGGTCAGAGTCTGAGAACAATGGGTCAGAATCTGATAACAATGGGTCAGAATCTGATAACAATGGGTCAGAGTCTGAGAACAATGGGTCAGAATCTGAGAACAATGGGTCAGAATCTGAGAACAATGGGTCAGAATCTGAGAACAATGGGTCAGAATCTGAGAACAATGGGTCAGAATCTGAGAACAATGGGTCAGAATCTGAGAACAATGGGTCAGAATCTGAGAACAATGGGTCAGAATCTGAGAACAATGGGTCAGAATCTGAGAACAATGGGTCAGAATCTGAGAACAATGGGTCAGAGTCTGAGAACAATGGGTCAGAGTCTGAGAACAATGGGTCAGAATCTGAGAACAATGGGTCAGAATCTGAGAACAATGGGTCAGAATCTGAGAACAATGGGTCAGAGTCTGAGAACAATGGGTCAGAGTCTGATAACAATGGGTCAGAATCTGAGAACAATGGGTCAGAATCTGAGAACAATTGGTCAGAATCTGAGAACAATGGGTCAGAGTCTGAGAACAATGGATCAGAATCTGATAACAATGGGTCAGAGTCTGTGAACAATGGGTCAGAATCTGATAACAATGGGTCAGAATCTGAGAACAATGGGTCAGAGTCTGAGAACAATGGGTCAGAGTCTGAGAACAATGGGTCAGAGTCTGAGAACAATGGGTCAGAGTCTGAGAACAATGGGTCAGAATCTGAGAACAATGGGTCAGAATCTGAGAACAATGGGTCAGAATCTGAGAACAATGGGTCAGAGTCTGAGAACAATGGATCAGAATCTGATAACAATGGGTCAGAGTCTGTGAACAATGGGTCAGAATCTGAGAACAATGGGTCAGAATCTGAGAACAATGGGTCAGAATCTGATAACAATGGGTCAGAGTCTGAGAACAATGGGTCAGAATCTGAGAACAATGGATCAGAATCTGAGAACAATGGGTCAGAGTCTGATAACAATGGGTCAGAATCTGAGAACAATGGATCAGAGTCTGAGAACAATGGGTCAGAATCTGAGAACAATGGGTCAGAATCTGAGAACAATGGGTCAGAGTCTGAGAACAATGGGTCAGAATCTGAGAACAATGGGTCAGAATCTGAGAACAATGGGTCAGAATCTGAGAACAATGGGTCAGAGTCTGAGAACAATGGGTCAGAGTCTGATAACAATGGGTCAGAATCTGAGAACAATGGGTCAGAATCTGAGAACAATGGGTCAGAATCTGAGAACAATGGGTCAGAGTCTGAGAACAATGGATCAGAATCTGATAACAATGGGTCAGTGTCTGTGAACAATGGGTCAGAATCTGATAACAATGGGTCAGAATCTGAGAACAATGGGTCAGAGTCTGAGAACAATGGGTCAGAGTCTGAGAACAATGGGTCAGAATCTGAGAACAATGGGTCAGAATCTGAGAACAATGGGTCAGAATCTGAGAACAATGGGTCAGAGTCTGAGAACAATGGGTCAGAGTCTGAGAACAATGGGTCAGAATCTGAGAACAATGGGTCAGAATCTGAGAACAATGGGTCAGAATCTGAGAACAATGGGTCAGAATCTGAGAACAATGGGTCAGAATCTGAGAACAATGGGTCAGAATCTGAGAACAATGGGTCAGAGTCTGAGAACAATGGATCAGAATCTGATAACAATGGGTCAGAGTCTGTGAACAATGGGTCAGAATCTGAGAACAATGGGTCAGAATCTGAGAACAATGGGTCAGAATCTGATAACAATGGGTCAGAGTCTGAGAACAATGGGTCAGAATCTGATAACAATGGGTCAGAATCTGAGAACAATGGGTCAGAATCTGATAACAATGGGTCAGAATCTGAGAACAATGGGTCAGAATCTGAGAACAATGGGTCAGAATCTGAGAACAATGGGTCAGAATCTGAGAACAATGGGTCAGAATCTGATAACAATGGGTCAGAATCTGAGAACAATGGGTCAGAATCTGATAACAATGGGTTAGAATCTGAGAACAATGGGTCAGAATCTGAGAACAATGGGTCAGAATCTGAGAACAATGGGTCAGAATCTGAGAACAATGGGTCAGAATCTGAGAACAATGGGTCAGAATCTGAGAACAATGGGTCAGAATCTGAGAACAATGGGTCAGAATCTGAGAACAATGGGTCAGAATCTGAGAACAATGGGTCAGAATCTGATAACAATGGGTCAGAATCTGAGAACAATGGGTCAGAATCTGATAACAATGGGTCAGAATCTGATAACAATGGGTCAGAATCTGAGAACAATGGGTCAGAATCTGATAACAATGGGTCAGAATCTGAGAACAATGGGTCAGAATCTGATAACAATGGGTTAGAATCTGAGAACAATGGGTCAGAATCTGATAACAATGGGTCAGAATCTGAGAACAATGGGTCAGAATCTGATAACAATGGGTCAGAATCTGATAACAATGGGTCAGAATCTGAGAACAATGGGTCAGAATCTGAGAACAATGGATCAGAATCTGAGAACAATGGGTCAGAATCTGAGAACAATGGGTCAGAATCTGAGAACAATGGGTCAGAATCTGAGAACAATGGGTCAGAATCTGATAACAATGGGTCAGAATCTGATAACAATGGGTCAGAATCTGAGAACAATGGGTCAGAATCTGAGAACAATGGGTCAGAATCTGAGAACAATGGGTCAGAGTCTGAGAACAATGGGTCAGAATCTGAGAACAATGTGTCAGAATCTGAGAACAATGGGTCAGAATCTGAGAACAATGGGTCAGAGTCTGAGAACAATGGGTCAGAGTCTGAGAACAATGGGTCAGAATCTGAGAACAATGGGTCAGAATCTGAGAACAATGGGTCAGAATCTGATAACAATGGGTCAGAGTCTGAGAACAATGGGTCAGAGTCTGAGAACAATGGGTCAGAATCTGATAACAATGGGTCAGAATCTGAGAACAATGGGTCAGAATCTGAGAACAATGGGTCAGAGTCTGAGAACAATGGGTCAGAATCTGAGAACAATGGGTCAGAATCTGAGAACAATGGGTCAGAATCTGAGAACAATGGGTCAGAATCTGAGAACAATGGGTCAGAATCTGAGAACAATGGGTCAGAGTCTGAGAACAATGGGTCAGAATCTGAGAACAATGGGTCAGAGTCTGAGAACAATGGGTCAGAATCTGAGAACAATGTGTCAGAATCTGAGAACAATGGGTCAGAATCTGAGAACAATGGGTCAGAATCTGAGAACAATGTGTCAGAATCTGATAACAATGGGTCAGAATCTGAGAACAATGGGTCAGAATCTGAGAACAATGGGTCAGAGTCTGAGAACAATGGGTCAGAGTCTGAGAACAATGGGTCAGAGTCTGAGAACAATGGGTCAGAGTCTGATAACAATGGGTCAGAATCTGATAACAATGGGTCAGAATCTGAGAACAATGGGTCAGAATCTGATAACAATGGGTCAGAATCTGATAACAATGGGTCAGAATCTGAGAACAATGGGTCAGAATCTGATAACAATGGGTCAGAATCTGAGAACAATGGGTAAGAGTCTGAGAACAATGGGTCAGAATCTGAGAACAATGTGTCAGAATCTGAGAACAATGGGTCAGAATCTGAGAACAATGGGTCAGAATCTGAGAACAATGTGTCAGAATCTGATAACAATGGGTCAGAATCTGAGAACAATGGGTCAGAATCTGAGAACAATGGGTCAGAGTCTGAGAACAATGGGTCAGAGTCTGAGAACAATGGGTCAGAGTCTGAGAACAATGGGTCAGAGTCTGATAACAATGGGTCAGAATCTGATAACAATGGGTCAGAGTCTGATAACAATGGGTCAGAGTCTGATAACAATGGGTAAGAATCTGAGAACAATGGGTCAGAATCTGAGAACAATGGGTCAGAATCTGAGAACAATGGGTCAGAATCTGAGAACAATGGGTCAGAGTCTGAGAACAATGGGTCAGAATCTGAGAACAATGGGTCAGAGTCTGAGAACAATGGGTCAGAATCTGAGAACAATGTGTCAGAATCTGAGAACAATGGGTCAGAATCTGAGAACAATGGGTCAGAATCTGAGAACAATGTGTCAGAATCTGATAACAATGGGTCAGAATCTGAGAACAATGTGTCAGAATCTGAGAACAATGGGTCAGAGTCTGATAACAATGGGTCAGAGTCTGATAACAATGGGTCAGAATCTGAGAACAATGGGTCAGAATCTGATAACAATGCGTCAGAATCTGATAACAATGTGTCAGAATCTGATAACAATGGGTCAGAATCTGATAACAATGGGTCAGAATCTGATAACAATGGGTCAGAGTCTGATAACAATGGGTCAGAGTCTGATAACAATGGGTCAGAATCTGAGAACAATGGGTCAGAATCTGAGAACAATGGGTCAGAATCTGAGAACAATGGGTCAGAGTCTGAGAACAATGGGTCAGAGTCTGAGAACAATGGGTCAGAATCTGATAACAATGGGTCAGAGTCTGATAACAATGGGTCAGAGTCTGATAACAATGGGTCAGAATCTGAGAACAATGGGTCAGAATCTGAGAACAATGGGTCAGAATCTGAGAACAATGGGTCAGAATCTGAGAACAATGGGTCAGAATCTGAGAACAATGGGTCAGAGTCTGAGAACAATGGGTCAGAATCTGAGAACAATGGGTCAGAGTCTGAGAACAATGGGTCAGAATCTGAGAACAATGTGTCAGAATCTGAGAACAATGGGTCAGAATCTGAGAACAATGTGTCAGAATCTGATAACAATGGGTCAGAATCTGAGAACAATGTGTCAGAATCTGAGAACAATGGGTCAGAGTCTGAGAACAATGGGTCAGAGTCTGAGAACAATGGGTCAGAGTCTGAGAACAATGGGTCAGAGTCTGATAACAATGGGTCAGAATCTGATAACAATGGGTCAGAGTCTGAGAACAATGGGTCAGAATCTGAGAACAATGGGTCAGAGTCTGAGAACAATGGGTCAGAGTCTGAGAACAATGGGTCAGAGTCTGAGAACAATGGGTCAGAGTCTGATAACAATGGGTCAGAGTCTGATAACAATGGGTCAGAGTCTGATAACAATGGGTCAGAATCTGAGAACAATGGGTCAGAGTCTGAGAACAATGGGTCAGAGTCTGATAACAGTGGGTCAGAGTCTGATAACAATGGGTCAGAGTCTGATAACAATGGGTCAGAATCTGATAACAATGGGTCAGAGTCTGAGAACAATGGGTCAGAATCTGATAACAATGGGTCAGAATCTGATAACAATGGGTCAGAATCTGATAACAATGGGTCAGAATCTGATAACAATGGGTCAGAGTCTGATAACAATGGGTCAGAGTCTGATAACAATGGGTCAGAGTCTGATAACAATGGGTCAGAATCTGAGAACAATGGGTCAGAATCTGAGAACAATGGGTCAGAATCTGATAACAATGTGTCAGAATCTGATAACAATGGGTCAGAATCTGATAACAATGTGTCAGAATCTGATAACAATGGGCCAGAGTCTGATAACAATGGGTCAGAGTCTGAGAACAATGGGTCAGAATCTGAGAACAATGGGTCAGAGTCTGAGAACAATGGGTCAGAATCTGATAACAATGGGTCAGAGTCTGAGAACAATGGGTCAGAATCTGATAACAATGGGTCAGAGTCTGATAACAATGGGTCAGAGTCTGATAACAATGGGTCAGAATCTGAGAACAATGGGTCAGAATCTGAGAACAATGGGTCAGAATCTGAGAACAATGGGTCAGAATCTGAGAACAATGGGTCAGAATCTGAGAACAATGGGTCAGAGTCTGAGAACAATGGGTCAGAGTCTGAGAACAATGGGTCAGAGTCTGAGAACAATGGGTCAGAATCTGAGAACAATGTGTCAGAATCTGAGAACAATGGGTCAGAATCTGAGAACAATGGGTCAGAATCTGAGAACAATGTGTCAGAATCTGATAACAATGGGTCAGAATCTGAGAACAATGTGTCAGAATCTGAGAACAATGGGTCAGAGTCTGAGAACAATGGGTCAGAGTCTGAGAACAATGGGTCAGAGTCTGATAACAATGGGTCAGAGTCTGATAACAATGGGTCAGAGTCTGATAACAATGGGTCAGAGTCTGAGAACAATGGGTCAGAGTCTGAGAACAATGGGTCAGAGTCTGAGAACAATGGGTCAGAGACTGAGAACAATGGGTCAGAGTCTGATAACAATGGGTCAGAATCTGATAACAATGGGTCAGAATCTGAGAACAATGGTTCAGAATCTGATAACAATGGGTCAGAATCTGATAACAATGGGTCAGAATCTGAGAACAATGGGTCAGAATCTGAGAACAATGGGACAGAATCTGAGAACAATGGGTCAGAGTCTGAGAACAATGGGTCAGAGTCTGAGAACAATGGGTCAGAGTCTGATAACAATGGGTCAGAATCTGATAACAATGTGTCAGAATCTGATAACAATGGGTCAGAATCTGAGAACAATGGTTCAGAATCTGAGAACAATGGGTCAGAATCTGAGAACAATGGGTCAGAATCTGAGAACAATGGGTCAGAATCTGAGAACAATGGGTCAGAATCTGAGAACAATGGTTCAGAATCTGATAACAATGGGTCAGAATCTGAGAACAATGGTTCAGAATCTGATAACAATGGGTCAGAATCTGAGAACAATGGGTCAGAATCTGAGAACAATGGGTCAGAATCTGAGAACAATGGGTCAGAATCTGAGAACAATGGGTCAGAATCTGATAACAATGTGTCAGAATCTGATAACAATGGGTCAGAATCTGATAACAATGGGTCAGAATCTGATAACAATGGGTCAGAATCTGATAACAATGGGTCAGAATCTGAGAACAAAGGGTCAGAATCTGATAACAATGGGTCAGAATCTGATAACAATGTGTCAGAATCTGATAACAATGGGTCAGAATCTGAGAACAATGGGTCAGAATCTGATAACAATGGGTCAGAATCTGAGAACAATGGGTCAGAATCTGAGAACAATGGGTCAGAATCTGATAACAATGGGTCAGAATCTGATAACAATGGGTCAGAATCTGAGAACAATGGGTCAGAGTCTGAGAACAATGGGTCAGAATCTGATAACAATGGGTCAGAATCTGATAACAATGGGTCAGAATCTGAGAACAATGGGTCAGAATCTGATAACAATGGGTCAGAGTCTGAGAACAATGGGTCAGAGTCTGAGAACAATGGGTCAGAGTCTGAGAACAATGGGTCAGAATCTGAGAACAATGGGTCAGAGTCTGAGAACAATGGGTCAGAGTCTGAGAACAATGGGTCAGAGTCTGAGAACAATGGGTCAGAATCTGAGAACAATGGGTCAGAGTCTGAGAACAATGGGTCAGAGTCTGAGAACAATGGGTCAGAGTCTGAGAACAATGGGTCAGAATCTGAGAACAATGGGTCAGAATCTGAGAACAATGGGTCAGAATCTGAGAACAATGTGTCAGAGTCTGAGAACAATGGGTCAGAGTCTGATAACAATGGGTCAGAATCTGATAACAATGGGTCAGAGTCTGATAACAATGGGTCAGAGTCTGATAACAATGGGTCAGAATCTGAGAACAATGGGTCAGAATCTGATAACAATGGGTCAGAATCTGAGAACAATGGGTCAGAATCTGAGAACAATGGTTCAGAATTTGATAACAATGGGTCAGAATCTGAGAACAATGGGTCAGAATCTGAGAACAATGTGTCAGAATCTGATAACAATGGGTCAGAATCTGAGAACAATGGTTCAGAATTTGATAACAATGGGTCAGAATCTGAGAACAATGGGTCAGAATCTGAGAACAATGGGTCAGAATCTGATAACAATGGGTCAGAATCTGATAACAATGGGTCAGAATCTGAGAACAATGGGTCAGAATCTGAGAACAAAGGGTCAGAATCTGATAACAATGGGTCAGAATCTGATAACAATGTGTCAGAATCTGAGAACAATGGGTCAGAATCTGAGAACAATGGGTCAGAATCTGAGAACAATGGGTCAGAATCTGAGAACAATGGGTCAGAATCTGATAACAATGGGTCAGAATCTGAGAACAATGGGTCAGAATCTGAGAACAATGGGTCAGAATCTGATAACAATGGGTCAGAATCTGATAACAATGGGTCAGAATCTGAGAACAATGGGTCAGAGTCTGAGAACAATGGGTCAGAATCTGATAACAATGGGTCAGAATCTGAGAACAATGTGTCAGAATCTGATAACAATGGGTCAGAATCTGATAACAATGGGTCAGAATCTGATAACAATGGGTCAGAGTCTGAGAACAATGGGTCAGAATCTGAGAACAATGGGTCAGAATCTGATAACAATGGGTCAGAATCTGAGAACAATGGGTCAGAATCTGATAACAATGGGTCAGAATCTGAGAACAATGGGTCAGAATCTGAGAACAATGGGTCAGAATCTGATAACAATGTGTCAGAATCTGAGAACAATGGGTCAGAATCTGATAACAATGGGTCAGAATCTGAGAACAATGGGTCAGAATCTGAGAACAATGGATCAGAATCTGAGAACAATGGGTCAGAATCTGAGAACAATGGGTCAGAATCTGAGAACAATGGGTCAGAATCTGAGAACAATGGGTCAGAATCTGATAACAATGGGTCAGAATCTGATAACAATGGGTCAGAATCTGATAACAATGGGTCAGAATCTGAGAACAATGGGTCAGAATCTGAGAACAATGGGTCAGAGTCTGAGAACAATGGGTCAGAATCTGAGAACAATGGGTCAGAATCTGAGAACAATGGGTCAGAATCTGAGAACAATGGGTCAGAATCTGAGAACAATGGGTCAGAATCTGAGAACAATGGATCAGAATCTGAGAACAATGGGTCAGAATCTGAGAACAATGTGTCAGAATCTGAGAACAATGGGTCAGAATCTGATAACAATGGGTCAGAGTCTGAGAACAATGGGTCAGAGTCTGAGAACAATGGGTCAGAATCTGATAACAATGGGTCAGAATCTGAGAACAATGTGTCAGAATCTGATAACAATGGGTCAGAGTCTGATAACAATGGGTCAGAGTCTGAGAACAATGGGTCAGAGTCTGAGAACAATGGGTCAGAATCTGATAACAATGGGTCAGAATCTGAGAACAATGGGTCAGAATCTGAGAACAATGGGTCAGAGTCTGAGAACAATGGGTCAGAATCTGAGAACAATGGGTCAGAATCTGAGAACAATGGGTCAGAATCTGAGAACAATGGGTCAGAGTCTGAGAACAATGGGTCAGAATCTGAGAACAATGGATCAGAATCTGATAACAATGGGTCAGAGTCTGAGAACAATGGGTCAGAATCTGATAACAATGGGTCAGAGTCTGAGAACAATGGGTCAGAATCTGAGAACAATGGGTCAGAATCTGATAACAATGGATCAGAATCTGATAACAATGGGTCAGAATCTGATAACAATGGGTCAGAGTCTGAGAACAATGGGTCAGAGTCTGAGAACAATGGGTCAGAATCTGATAACAATGGGTCAGAATCTGAGAACAATGGGTCAGAATCTGAGAACAATGGGTCAGAATCTGATAACAATGTGTCAGAATCTGAGAACAATGGGACAGAGTCTGAGAACAATGGGTCAGAATCTGAGAACAATGGGTCAGAATCTGAGAACAATGGGACAGAGTCTGAGAACAATGGGTCAGAATCTGAGAACAATGGGTCAGAATCTGATAACAATGTGTCAGAATCTGAGAACAATGGGACAGAATCTGATAACAATGGGTCAGAATCTGAGAACAATGGGTCAGAATCTGAGAACAATGGGTCAGAGTCTGAGAACAATGGGTCAGAATCTGAGAACAATGGATCAGAATCTGATAACAATGGGTCAGAATCTGATAACAATGGGTCAGAATCTGAGAACAATGGGTCAGAATCTGAGAACAATGGGTCAGAATCTGAGAACAATGGGTCAGAGTCTGAGAACAATGGGTCAGAATCTGATAACAATGGGTCAGAATCTGATAACAATGGATCAGAATCTGATAACAATGGGTCAGAGTCTGAGAACAATGGGTCAGAATCTGAGAACAATGGGTCAGAATCTGAGAACAATGGGTCAGAGTCTAAGAACAATGGGTCAGAATCTGATAACAATGGGTCAGAGTCTGAGAACAATGGGTCAGAGTCTGAGAACAATGGGTCAGAATCTGATAACAATGGGTCAGAATCTGAGAACAATGGGTCAGAATCTGAGAACAATGGGTCAGAGTCTGAGAACAATGGGTCAGAATCTGAGAACAATGGGTCAGAATCTGAGAACAATGGGTCAGACTCTGAGAACAATGGGTCAGAATCTGAGAACAATGGGTCAGAATCTGAGAACAATGGGTCAGAGTCTGAGAACAATGGGTCAGAATCTGAGAACAATGGGTCAGAATCTGAGAACAATGGGTCAGAGTCTGAGAACAATGGGTCAGAATCTGAGAACAATGTGTCAGAATCTGAGAACAATGGGTCAGAATCTGAGAACAATGTGTCAGAATCTGATAACAATGGGTCAGAATCTGAGAACAATGGGTCAGAATCTGAGAACAATGGGTCAGAGTCTGAGAACAATGGGTCAGAGTCTGAGAACAATGGGTCAGAGTCTGAGAACAATGGGTCAGAGTCTGATAACAATGGGTCAGAATCTGATAACAATGGGTCAGAATCTGAGAACAATGGGTCAGAATCTGATAACAATGGGTCAGAATCTGATAACAATGGGTCAGAATCTGAGAACAATGGGTCAGAATCTGATAACAATGGGTCAGAATCTGAGAACAATGGGTCAGAATCTGAGAACAATGGGTCAGAATCAGAGAACAATGGGTCAGAATCTGAGAACAATGGGTCAGAATCTGATAACAATGGGTCAGAGTCTGAGAACAATGTGTCAGAATCTGAGAACAATGGGTCAGAATCTGAGAACAATGGGTCAGAATCTGAGAACAATGGGTCAGAATCTGAGAACAATGGGTCAGAGTCTGAGAACAATGGGTCAGAGTCTGAGAACAATGGGTCAGAATCTGAGAACAATGTGTCAGAATCTGAGAACAATGGGTCAGAATCTGAGAACAATGGGTCAGAATCTGAGAACAATGTGTCAGAATCTGATAACAATGGGTCAGAATCTGAGAACAATGGGTCAGAATCTGAGAACAATGGGTCAGAGTCTGAGAACAATGGGTCAGAGTCTGAGAACAATGGGTCAGAGTCTGAGAACAATGGGTCAGAGTCTGATAACAATGGGTCAGAATCTGATAACAATGGGTCAGAGTCTGATAACAATGGGTCAGAGTCTGAGAACAATGTGTCAGAATCTGATAACAATGGGTCAGAATCTGATAACAATGTGTCAGAATCTGATAACAATGGGTCAGAATCTGATAACAATGGGTCAGAATCTGAGAACAATGTGTCAGAATCTGAGAACAATGGGTCAGAGTCTGAGAACAATGGGTCAGAGTCTGAGAACAATGGGTCAGAATCTGAGAACAATGGGTCAGAATCTGAGAACAATGGGTCAGAATCTGAGAACAATGGGTCAGAATCTGATAACAATGGGTCAGAATCTGATAACAATGGGTCAGAGTCTGAGAACAATGGGTCAGAATCTGAGAACAATGTGTCAGAATCTGAGAACAATGGGTCAGAATCTGAGAACAATGGGTCAGAATCTGAGAACAATGTGTCAGAATCTGATAACAATGGGTCAGAATCTGAGAACAATGGGTCAGAATCTGAGAACAATGGGTCAGAGTCTGAGAACAATGGGTCAGAGTCTGAGAACAATGGGTCAGAGTCTGAGAACAATGGGTCAGAGTCTGATAACAATGGGTCAGAATCTGATAACAATGGGTCAGAGTCTGATAACAATGGGTCAGAGTCTGATAACAATGGGTCAGAATCTGAGAACAATGGGTCAGAATCTGAGAACAATGGGTCAGAATCTGAGAACAATGGGTCAGAATCTGAGAACAATGGGTCAGAGTCTGAGAACAATGGGTCAGAATCTGAGAACAATGGGTCAGAGTCTGAGAACAATGGGTCAGAATCTGAGAACAATGTGTCAGAATCTGAGAACAATGGGTCAGAATCTGAGAACAATGGGTCAGAGTCTGAGAACAATGGGTCAGAGTCTGAGAACAATGGATCAGAATCTGAGAACAATGTGTCAGAATCTGATAACAATGGGTCAGAATCTGAGAACAATGTGTCAGAATCTGAGAACAATGGGTCAGAGTCTGAGAACAATGGGTCAGAGTCTGAGAACAATGGGTCAGAGTCTGAGAACAATGGGTCAGAGTCTGATAACAATGGGTCAGAATCTGATAACAATGGGTCAGAGTCTGATAACAATGGGTCAGAGTCTGATAACAATGGGTCAGAATCTGAGAACAATGTGTCAGAATCTGATAACAATGGGTCAGAATCTGATAACAATGGGTCAGAATCTGATAACAATGGGTCAGAGTCTGATAACAATGGGTCAGAGTCTGATAACAATGGGTCAGAATCTGAGAACAATGGGTCAGAATCTGAGAACAATGGGTCAGAATCTGAGAACAATGGGTCAGAGTCTGAGAACAATGGGTCAGAGTCTGAGAACAATGGGTCAGAGTCTGATAACAATGGGTCAGAGTCTGATAACAATGGGTCAGAGTCTGAGAACAATGGGTCAGAATCTGAGAACAATGGGTCAGAATCTGAGAACAATGGGTCAGAATCTGAGAACAATGGGTCAGAATCTGAGAACAATGGGTCAGAGTCTGAGAACAATGGGTCAGAATCTGAGAACAATGGGTCAGAGTCTGAGAACAATGGGTCAGAATCTGAGAACAATGTGTCAGAATCTGAGAACAATGGGTCAGAATCTGAGAACAATGGGTCAGAATCTGAGAACAATGTGTCAGAATCTGATAACAATGGGTCAGAATCTGAGAACAATGGGTCAGAATCTGAGAACAATGTGTCAGAATCTGAGAACAATGGGTCAGAGTCTGAGAACAATGGGTCAGAGTCTGAGAACAATGGGTCAGAGTCTGAGAACAATGGGTCAGAGTCTGATAACAATGGGTCAGAATCTGATAACAATGGGTCAGAGTCTGAGAACAATGGGTCAGAATCTGAGAACAATGGGTCAGAGTCTGAGAACAATGGGTCAGAGTCTGATAACAATGGGTCAGAATCTGAGAACAATGGGTCAGAATCTGAGAACAATGGGTCAGAATCTGAGAACAATGGGTCAGAATCTGAGAACAATGGGTCAGAGTCTGAGAACAATGGGTCAGAATCTGAGAACAATGTGTCAGAATCTGAGAACAATGGGTCAGAATCTGAGAACAATGTGTCAGAATCTGAGAACAATGGGTCAGAATCTGATAACAATGGGTCAGACTCTGATAACAATGGGTCAGAATCTGAGAACAATGGGTCAGAATCTGAGAACAATGTGTCAGAATCTGATAACAATGGGTCAGAATCTGAGAACAATGGGTCAGAATCTGAGAACAATGTGTCAGAATCTGAGAACAATGGGTCAGAGTCTGAGAACAATGGGACAGAATCTGAGAACAATGGGTCAGAATCTGAGAACAATGGGTCAGAATCTGAGAACAATGGGTCAGAATCTGAGAACAATGGGTCAGAATCTGATAACAATGGGTCAGAATCTGAGAACAATGGGTCAGAATCTGATAACAATGGGTCAGAATCTGAGAACAATGGGTAAGAGTCTGAGAACAATGGGTCAGAATCTGAGAACAATGTGTCAGAATCTGAGAACAATGGGTCAGAATCTGAGAACAATGGGTCAGAATCTGAGAACAATGTGTCAGAATCTGATAACAATGGGTCAGAATCTGAGAACAATGGGTCAGAATCTGAGAACAATGGGTCAGAGTCTGAGAACAATGGGTCAGAGTCTGAGAACAATGGGTCAGAGTCTGAGAACAATGGGTCAGAGTCTGATAACAATGGGTCAGAATCTGATAACAATGGGTCAGAGTCTGATAACAATGGGTCAGAGTCTGATAACAATGGGTAAGAATCTGAGAACAATGGGTCAGAATCTGAGTACAATGGGTCAGAATCTGAGAACAATGGGTCAGAATCTGAGAACAATGGGTCAGAGTCTGAGAACAATGGGTCAGAATCTGAGAACAATGGGTCAGAGTCTGAGAACAATGGGTCAGAATCTGAGAACAATGTGTCAGAATCTGAGAACAATGGGTCAGAATCTGAGAACAATGGGTCAGAATCTGAGAACAATGTGTCAGAATCTGATAACAATGGGTCAGAATCTGAGAACAATGTGTCAGAATCTGAGAACAATGGGTCAGAGTCTGAGAACAATGGGTCAGAGTCTGAGAACAATGGGTCAGAGTCTGAGAACAATGGGTCAGAGTCTGATAACAATGGGTCAGAATCTGATAACAATGGGTCAGAGTCTGATAACAATGGGTCAGAGTCTGATAACAATGGGTCAGAATCTGAGAACAATGGGTCAGAATCTGATAACAATGCGTCAGAATCTGATAACAATGTGTCAGAATCTGATAACAATGGGTCAGAATCTGATAACAATGGGTCAGAATCTGATAACAATGGGTCAGAGTCTGATAACAATGGGTCAGAGTCTGATAACAATGGGTCAGAATCTGAGAACAATGGGTCAGAATCTGAGAACAATGGGTCAGAATCTGAGAACAATGGGTCAGAGTCTGAGAACAATGGGTCAGAGTCTGAGAACAATGGGTCAGAATCTGATAACAATGGGTCAGAGTCTGATAACAATGGGTCAGAGTCTGATAACAATGGGTCAGAATCTGAGAACAATGGGTCAGAATCTGAGAACAATGGGTCAGAATCTGAGAACAATGGGTCAGAATCTGAGAACAATGGGTCAGAATCTGAGAACAATGGGTCAGAGTCTGAGAACAATGGGTCAGAATCTGAGAACAATGGGTCAGAGTCTGAGAACAATGGGTCAGAATCTGAGAACAATGTGTCAGAATCTGAGAACAATGGGTCAGAATCTGAGAACAATGTGTCAGAATCTGATAACAATGGGTCAGAATCTGAGAACAATGTGTCAGAATCTGAGAACAATGGGTCAGAGTCTGAGAACAATGGGTCAGAGTCTGAGAACAATGGGTCAGAGTCTGAGAACAATGGGTCAGAGTCTGATAACAATGGGTCAGAATCTGATAACAATGGGTCAGAGTCTGAGAACAATGGGTCAGAATCTGAGAACAATGGGTCAGAGTCTGAGAACAATGGGTCAGAGTCTGAGAACAATGGGTCAGAGTCTGAGAACAATGGGTCAGAGTCTGATAACAATGGGTCAGAGTCTGATAACAATGGGTCAGAGTCTGATAACAATGGGTCAGAATCTGAGAACAATGGGTCAGAGTCTGAGAACAATGGGTCAGAGTCTGATAACAGTGGGTCAGAGTCTGATAACAATGGGTCAGAGTCTGATAACAATGGGTCAGAATCTGATAACAATGGGTCAGAGTCTGAGAACAATGGGTCAGAATCTGATAACAATGGGTCAGAATCTGATAACAATGGGTCAGAATCTGATAACAATGGGTCAGAATCTGATAACAATGGGTCAGAGTCTGATAACAATGGGTCAGAGTCTGATAACAATGGGTCAGAGTCTGATAACAATGGGTCAGAATCTGAGAACAATGGGTCAGAATCTGAGAACAATGGGTCAGAATCTGATAACAATGTGTCAGAATCTGATAACAATGGGTCAGAATCTGATAACAATGTGTCAGAATCTGATAACAATGGGCCAGAGTCTGATAACAATGGGTCAGAGTCTGAGAACAATGGGTCAGAATCTGAGAACAATGGGTCAGAGTCTGAGAACAATGGGTCAGAATCTGATAACAATGGGTCAGAGTCTGAGAACAATGGGTCAGAATCTGATAACAATGGGTCAGAGTCTGATAACAATGGGTCAGAGTCTGATAACAATGGGTCAGAATCTGAGAACAATGGGTCAGAATCTGAGAACAATGGGTCAGAATCTGAGAACAATGGGTCAGAATCTGAGAACAATGGGTCAGAATCTGAGAACAATGGGTCAGAGTCTGAGAACAATGGGTCAGAGTCTGAGAACAATGGGTCAGAGTCTGAGAACAATGGGTCAGAATCTGAGAACAATGTGTCAGAATCTGAGAACAATGGGTCAGAATCTGAGAACAATGGGTCAGAATCTGAGAACAATGTGTCAGAATCTGATAACAATGGGTCAGAATCTGAGAACAATGTGTCAGAATCTGAGAACAATGGGTCAGAGTCTGAGAACAATGGGTCAGAGTCTGAGAACAATGGGTCAGAGTCTGAGAACAATGGGTCAGAGTCTGATAACAATGGGTCAGAATCTGATAACAATGGGTCAGAGTCTGATAACAATGGGTCAGAGTCTGATAACAATGGGTCAGAGTCTGAGAACAATGGGTCAGAGTCTGAGAACAATGGGTCAGAGACTGAGAACAATGGGTCAGAGTCTGATAACAATGGGTCAGAATCTGATAACAATGGGTCAGAATCTGAGAACAATGGTTCAGAATCTGATAACAATGGGTCAGAATCTGATAACAATGGGTCAGAATCTGAGAACAATGGGTCAGAATCTGAGAACAATGGGACAGAATCTGAGAACAATGGGTCAGAGTCTGAGAACAATGGGTCAGAGTCTGAGAACAATGGGTCAGAGTCTGATAACAATGGGTCAGAATCTGATAACAATGTGTCAGAATCTGATAACAATGGGTCAGAATCTGAGAACAATGGTTCAGAATCTGAGAACAATGGGTCAGAATCTGAGAACAATGGGTCAGAATCTGAGAACAATGGGTCAGAATCTGAGAACAATGGGTCAGAATCTGAGAACAATGGTTCAGAATCTGATAACAATGGGTCAGAATCTGAGAACAATGGTTCAGAATCTGATAACAATGGGTCAGAATCTGAGAACAATGGGTCAGAATCTGAGAACAATGGGTCAGAATCTGAGAACAATGGGTCAGAATCTGAGAACAATGGGTCAGAATCTGATAACAATGTGTCAGAATCTGATAACAATGGGTCAGAATCTGATAACAATGGGTCAGAATCTGATAACAATGGGTCAGAATCTGATAACAATGGGTCAGAATCTGAGAACAAAGGGTCAGAATCTGATAACAATGGGTCAGAATCTGATAACAATGTGTCAGAATCTGATAACAATGGGTCAGAATCTGAGAACAATGGGTCAGAATCTGATAACAATGGGTCAGAATCTGAGAACAATGGGTCAGAATCTGAGAACAATGGGTCAGAATCTGATAACAATGGGTCAGAATCTGATAACAATGGGTCAGAATCTGAGAACAATGGGTCAGAGTCTGAGAACAATGGGTCAGAATCTGATAACAATGGGTCAGAATCTGATAACAATGGGTCAGAATCTGAGAACAATGGGTCAGAATCTGATAACAATGGGTCAGAGTCTGCGAACAATGGGTCAGAGTCTGAGAACAATGGGTCAGAGTCTGAGAACAATGGGTCAGAATCTGAGAACAATGGGTCAGAGTCTGAGAACAATGGGTCAGAGTCTGAGAACAATGGGTCAGAGTCTGAGAACAATGGGTCAGAATCTGAGAACAATGGGTCAGAGTCTGAGAACAATGGGTCAGAGTCTGAGAACAATGGGTCAGAGTCTGAGAACAATGGGTCAGAATCTGAGAACAATGGGTCAGAATCTGAGAACAATGGGTCAGAATCTGAGAACAATGTGTCAGAGTCTGAGAACAATGGGTCAGAGTCTGATAACAATGGGTCAGAATCTGATAACAATGGGTCAGAGTCTGATAACAATGGGTCAGAGTCTGATAACAATGGGTCAGAATCTGAGAACAATGGGTCAGAATCTGATAACAATGGGTCAGAATCTGATAACAATGTGTCAGAATCTGATAACAATGGGTCAGAATCTGAGAACAATGGGTCAGAATCTGATAACAATGGGTCAGAGTCTGATAACAATGGGTCAGAGTCTGATAACAATGGGTCAGAGTCTGAGAACAATGGGTCAGAATCTGATAACAATGGGTCAGAATCTGATAACAATGTGTCAGAATCTGATAACAATGGGTCAGAATCTGAGAACAATGGTTCAGAATTTGATAACAATGGGTCAGAATCTGAGAACAATGGGTCAGAATCTGAGAACAATGGGTCAGAATCTGATAACAATGGGTCAGAATCTGATAACAATGGGTCAGAATCTGAGAACAATGGGTCAGAATCTGAGAACAAAGGGTCAGAATCTGATAACAATGGGTCAGAATCTGATAACAATGTGTCAGAATCTGAGAACAATGGGTCAGAATCTGAGAACAATGGGTCAGAATCTGAGAACAATGGGTCAGAATCTGAGAACAATGGGTCAGAATCTGATAACAATGGGTCAGAATCTGAGAACAATGGGTCAGAATCTGAGAACAATGGGTCAGAATCTGATAACAATGGGTCAGAATCTGATAACAATGGGTCAGAATCTGAGAACAATGGGTCAGAGTCTGAGAACAATGGGTCAGAATCTGATAACAATGGGTCAGAATCTGAGAACAATGTGTCAGAATCTGATAACAATGGGTCAGAATCTGATAACAATGGGTCAGAATCTGATAACAATGGGTCAGAGTCTGAGAACAATGGGTCAGAATCTGAGAACAATGGGTCAGAATCTGATAACAATGGGTCAGAATCTGAGAACAATGGGTCAGAATCTGATAACAATGGGTCAGAATCTGAGAACAATGGGTCAGAATCTGAGAACAATGGGTCAGAATCTGATAACAATGTGTCAGAATCTGAGAACAATGGGTCAGAATCTGATAACAATGGGTCAGAATCTGAGAACAATGGGTCAGAATCTGAGAACAATGGATCAGAATCTGAGAACAATGGGTCAGAATCTGAGAACAATGGGTCAGAATCTGAGAACAATGGGTCAGAATCTGAGAACAATGGGTCAGAATCTGATAACAATGGGTCAGAATCTGATAACAATGGGTCAGAATCTGATAACAATGGGTCAGAATCTGAGAACAATGGGTCAGAATCTGAGAACAATGGGTCAGAATCTGAGAACAATGGGTCAGAGTCTGAGAACAATGGGTCAGAATCTGAGAACAATGGGTCAGAATCTGAGAACAATGGGTCAGAATCTGAGAACAATGGGTCAGAATCTGAGAACAATGGATCAGAATCTGAGAACAATGGGTCAGAATCTGAGAACAATGTGTCAGAATCTGAGAACAATGGGTCAGAATCTGATAACAATGGGTCAGAGTCTGAGAACAATGGGTCAGAGTCTGAGAACAATGGGTCAGAATCTGATAACAATGGGTCAGAATCTGAGAACAATGTGTCAGAATCTGATAACAATGGGTCAGAGTCTGATAACAATGGGTCAGAGTCTGAGAACAATGGGTCAGAGTCTGAGAACAATGGGTCAGAATCTGATAACAATGGGTCAGAATCTGAGAACAATGGGTCAGAATCTGAGAACAATGGGTCAGAGTCTGAGAACAATGGGTCAGAATCTGAGAACAATGGGTCAGAATCTGAGAACAATGGGTCAGAATCTGAGAACAATGGGTCAGAGTCTGAGAACAATGGGTCAGAATCTGAGAACAATGGATCAGAATCTGATAACAATGGGTCAGAGTCTGAGAACAATGGGTCAGAATCTGATAACAATGGGTCAGAGTCTGAGAACAATGGGTCAGAATCTGAGAACAATGGGTCAGAATCTGATAACAATGGATCAGAATCTGATAACAATGGGTCAGAATCTGATAACAATGGGTCAGAGTCTGAGAACAATGGGTCAGAGTCTGAGAACAATGGGTCAGAATCTGATAACAATGGGTCAGAATCTGAGAACAATGGGTCAGAATCTGAGAACAATGGGTCAGAATCTGATAACAATGTGTCAGAATCTGAGAACAATGGGACAGAGTCTGAGAACAATGGGTCAGAATCTGAGAACAATGGGTCAGAATCTGAGAACAATGGGACAGAGTCTGAGAACAATGGGTCAGAATCTGAGAACAATGGGTCAGAATCTGATAACAATGTGTCAGAATCTGAGAACAATGGGACAGAATCTGATAACAATGGGTCAGAATCTGAGAACAATGGGTCAGAATCTGAGAACAATGGGTCAGAGTCTGAGAACAATGGGTCAGAATCTGAGAACAATGGATCAGAATCTGATAACAATGGGTCAGAATCTGATAACAATGGGTCAGAATCTGAGAACAATGGGTCAGAATCTGAGAACAATGGGTCAGAATCTGAGAACAATGGGTCAGAGTCTGAGAACAATGGGTCAGAATCTGATAACAATGGGTCAGAATCTGATAACAATGGATCAGAATCTGATAACAATGGGTCAGAGTCTGAGAACAATGGGTCAGAATCTGAGAACAAATGGTCAGAATCTGAGAACAATGGGTCAGAGTCTAAGAACAATGGGTCAGAATCTGATAACAATGGGTCAGAGTCTGAGAACAATGGGTCAGAGTCTGAGAACAATGGGTCAGAATCTGATAACAATGGGTCAGAATCTGAGAACAATGGGTCAGAATCTGAGAACAATGGGTCAGAGTCTGAGAACAATGGGTCAGAATCTGAGAACAATGGGTCAGAATCTGAGAACAATGGGTCAGAATCTGAGAACAATGGGTCAGAATCTGAGAACAATGGGTCAGAATCTGAGAACAATGGGTCAGAGTCTGAGAACAATGGGTCAGAATCTGAGAACAATGGGTCAGAATCTGAGAACAATGGGTCAGAGTCTGAGAACAATGGGTCAGAATCTGAGAACAATGTGTCAGAATCTGAGAACAATGGGTCAGAATCTGAGAACAATGTGTCAGAATCTGATAACAATGGGTCAGAATCTGAGAACAATGGGTCAGAATCTGAGAACAATGGGTCAGAGTCTGAGAACAATGGGTCAGAGTCTGAGAACAATGGGTCAGAGTCTGAGAACAATGGGTCAGAGTCTGATAACAATGGGTCAGAATCTGATAACAATGGGTCAGAATCTGAGAACAATGGGTCAGAATCTGATAACAATGGGTCAGAATCTGATAACAATGGGTCAGAATCTGAGAACAATGGGTCAGAATCTGATAACAATGGGTCAGAATCTGAGAACAATGGGTCAGAATCTGAGAACAATGGGTCAGAATCAGAGAACAATGGGTCAGAATCTGAGAACAATGGGTCAGAATCTGATAACAATGGGTCAGAGTCTGAGAACAATGTGTCAGAATCTGAGAACAATGGGTCAGAATCTGAGAACAATGGGTCAGAATCTGAGAACAATGGGTCAGAATCTGAGAACAATGGGTCAGAGTCTGAGAACAATGGGTCAGAGTCTGAGAACAATGGGTCAGAATCTGAGAACAATGTGTCAGAATCTGAGAACAATGGGTCAGAATCTGAGAACAATGGGTCAGAATCTGAGAACAATGTGTCAGAATCTGATAACAATGGGTCAGAATCTGAGAACAATGGGTCAGAATCTGAGAACAATGGGTCAGAGTCTGAGAACAATGGGTCAGAGTCTGAGAACAATGGGTCAGAGTCTGAGAACAATGGGTCAGAGTCTGATAACAATGGGTCAGAATCTGATAACAATGGGTCAGAGTCTGATAACAATGGGTCAGAGTCTGAGAACAATGTGTCAGAATCTGATAACAATGGGTCAGAATCTGATAACAATGTGTCAGAATCTGATAACAATGGGTCAGAATCTGATAACAATGGGTCAGAATCTGAGAACAATGTGTCAGAATCTGAGAACAATGGGTCAGAGTCTGAGAACAATGGGTCAGAGTCTGAGAACAATGGGTCAGAATCTGAGAACAATGGGTCAGAATCTGAGAACAATGGGTCAGAATCTGAGAACAATGGGTCAGAATCTGATAACAATGGGTCAGAATCTGATAACAATGGGTCAGAGTCTGAGAACAATGGGTCAGAATCTGAGAACAATGTGTCAGAATCTGAGAACAATGGGTCAGAATCTGAGAACAATGGGTCAGAATCTGAGAACAATGTGTCAGAATCTGATAACAATGGGTCAGAATCTGAGAACAATGGGTCAGAATCTGAGAACAATGGGTCAGAGTCTGAGAACAATGGGTCAGAGTCTGAGAACAATGGGTCAGAGTCTGAGAACAATGGGTCAGAGTCTGATAACAATGGGTCAGAATCTGATAACAATGGGTCAGAGTCTGATAACAATGGGTCAGAGTCTGATAACAATGGGTCAGAATCTGAGAACAATGGGTCAGAATCTGAGAACAATGGGTCAGAATCTGAGAACAATGGGTCAGAATCTGAGAACAATGGGTCAGAGTCTGAGAACAATGGGTCAGAATCTGAGAACAATGGGTCAGAGTCTGAGAACAATGGGTCAGAATCTGAGAACAATGTGTCAGAATCTGAGAACAATGGGTCAGAATCTGAGAACAATGGGTCAGAGTCTGAGAACAATGGGTCAGAGTCTGAGAACAATGGATCAGAATCTGAGAACAATGTGTCAGAATCTGATAACAATGGGTCAGAATCTGAGAACAATGTGTCAGAATCTGAGAACAATGGGTCAGAGTCTGAGAACAATGGGTCAGAGTCTGAGAACAATGGGTCAGAGTCTGAGAACAATGGGTCAGAGTCTGATAACAATGGGTCAGAATCTGATAACAATGGGTCAGAGTCTGATAACAATGGGTCAGAGTCTGATAACAATGGGTCAGAATCTGAGAACAATGTGTCAGAATCTGATAACAATGGGTCAGAATCTGATAACAATGGGTCAGAATCTGATAACAATGGGTCAGAGTCTGATAACAATGGGTCAGAGTCTGATAACAATGGGTCAGAATCTGAGAACAATGGGTCAGAATCTGAGAACAATGGGTCAGAATCTGAGAACAATGGGTCAGAGTCTGAGAACAATGGGTCAGAGTCTGAGAACAATGGGTCAGAGTCTGATAACAATGGGTCAGAGTCTGATAACAATGGGTCAGAGTCTGAGAACAATGGGTCAGAATCTGAGAACAATGGGTCAGAATCTGAGAACAATGGGTCAGAATCTGAGAACAATGGGTCAGAATCTGAGAACAATGGGTCAGAGTCTGAGAACAATGGGTCAGAATCTGAGAACAATGGGTCAGAGTCTGAGAACAATGGGTCAGAATCTGAGAACAATGTGTCAGAATCTGAGAACAATGGGTCAGAATCTGAGAACAATGGGTCAGAATCTGAGAACAATGTGTCAGAATCTGATAACAATGGGTCAGAATCTGAGAACAATGGGTCAGAATCTGAGAACAATGTGTCAGAATCTGAGAACAATGGGTCAGAGTCTGAGAACAATGGGTCAGAGTCTGAGAACAATGGGTCAGAGTCTGAGAACAATGGGTCAGAGTCTGATAACAATGGGTCAGAATCTGATAACAATGGGTCAGAGTCTGAGAACAATGGGTCAGAATCTGAGAACAATGGGTCAGAGTCTGAGAACAATGGGTCAGAGTCTGATAACAATGGGTCAGAATCTGAGAACAATGGGTCAGAATCTGAGAACAATGGGTCAGAATCTGAGAACAATGGGTCAGAATCTGAGAACAATGGTCAGAGTCTGAGAACAATGGGTCAGAATCTGAGAACAATGTGTCAGAATCTGAGAACAATGGGTCAGAATCTGAGAACAATGTGTCAGAATCTGAGAACAATGGGTCAGAATCTGATAACAATGGGTCAGACTCTGATAACAATGGGTCAGAATCTGAGAACAATGGGTCGGAATCTGAGAACAATGTGTCAGAATCTGATAACAATGGGTCAGAATCTGAGAACAATGGGTCAGAATCTGAGAACAATGTGTCAGAATCTGAGAACAATGGGTCAGAGTCTGAGAACAATGGGACAGAATCTGAGAACAATGGGTCAGAATCTGAGAACAATGGGTCAGAATCTGAGAACAATGGGTCAGAATCTGAGAACAATGGGTCAGAATCTGAGAACAATGGGTCAGAATCTGATAACAATGGGTCAGAATCTGATAACAATGGGTCAGAATCTGAGAACAATGGGTCAGAATCTGAGAACAATGGGTCAGAATCTGATAACAATGGGTCAGAATCTGAGAACAATGGGTCAGAATCTGAGAACAATGTGTCAGAATCTGAGAACAATGGGTCAGAGTCTGAGAACAATGGGTCAGAGTCTGAGAACAATGGGTCAGAATCTGATAACAATGGGTCAGAATCTGAGAACAATGGGTCAGAATCTGAGAACAATGGGTCAGAGTCTGAGAACAATGGGTCAGAATCTGAGAACAATGGGTCAGAATCTGAGAACAATGGGTCAGAGTCTGAGAACAATGGGTCAGAATCTGAGAACAATGGGTCAGAATCTGAGAACAATGGGTCAGAATCTGAGAACAATGGGTCAGAATCTGATAACAATGGATCAGAATCTGAGAACAATGTGTCAGAATCTGATAACAATGGGTCAGAATCTGAGAACAATGGGTCAGAATCTGAGAACAATGGGTCAGAGTCTGAGAACAATGGGTCAGAATCTGAGAACAATGGGTCAGAATCTGAGAACAATGGGTCAGAGTCTGAGAACAATGGGTCAGAATCTGAGAACAATGGGTCAGAATCTGAGAACAATGGGTCAGAATCTGAGAACAATGGGTCAGAATCTGATAACAATGGATCAGAATCTGAGAACAATGTGTCAGAATCTGATAACAATGGGTCAGAGTCTGATAACAATGGATCAGAATCTGATAACAATGGATCAGAATCTGATAACAATGGGTCAGAATCTGAGAACAATGGGTCAGAATCTGAGAACAATGGGTCAGAATCTGATAACAATGGATCAGAATCTGAGAACAATGTGTCAGAATCTGATAACAATGGGTCAGAGTCTGATAACAATGGATCAGAATCTGATAACAATGGATCAGAATCTGATAACAATGGGTCAGAATCTGATAACAATGGGTCAGAATCTGATAACAATGGATCAGAATCTGATAACAATGGGTCAGAATCTGATAACAATGGATCAGAATCTGATAACAATGGGTCAGAATCTGAGAACAATGGGTCAGAATCTGATAACAATGGATCAGAATCTGATAACAATGGGTCAGAATCTGATAACAATGGATCAGAATA